>NC_056747.1:404008113-404295613 GCF_019279795.1 Protopterus annectens | reverse complement strand
TATTTATTTATTTATTTTATTTTACATTTGTTGACTGGGATAGTTCGACTGGATATATGCCCATTTTCAACGGAGGCCCGGGAAGAAAAGCTCCAAGGTTGACAATGACAAACATAAAGATGCTTTTAGAAAAAAGTTGCATACATTCATGAGCACATCAATAGTAATGGTAGTTACAGAAAAGCATATATACAGTAGATATATAGATACAGTAGTTGCATTGCTTGCAGAGAGGGTACATTACATGACATATTCAGACTAGATCACGTACAAATTCTGGCTAGGAATGTTTGTGTGTTGACAGTCTGGCTAAAGCAGATAATTGAGGTTCGTTTCCTGTTATAGGACCATACATACCATAATTAGGGAAAGGCTAGACCTATTTTGTATGAAACTAGTATGCTTAGGATGGTAGGGATGAAAAGAGAAAAGAACCTAGTCGGGTCTGGAGCATGGGCATAACCAGTGTGATTTGAGGTGTTTCTTTAGTTTGTTTTTGAATATGGCTAATAATGGTTGTGATGACATAGAACAGTTGTGTAAAATCTTACCATAACAGTCGATATCCTTCTCTTCACTGTTGCAGTATTTGCTCGCTCCCTCTTGCCCCCTCTGCAGTAGACTATTTCTTCTTGTCCTTCTGGCTAAGGGGCTCTTCTCTTTTTTCTTTTTCTAGATGCACGTTTCTCCCTTGTCCCTAGAGATTTCTTTTTCGCCTGGGGCTTTTCCATTTCTGACTGTATGCGTGTGTACATCACCTTTATGTCCTATGCCTTATGTAGGGAGCATACATGTGACATACGATAGCTGTAAGTACTAAAGGCTTTGGTATACTAGATGGACATTGAGCTATCCTTGGCAGGAGATCTGTTAGGTTATGGATACTGCAAGAGTGAAGCGAATGACTTGTACTGTATTGGCAAGACTTTACACAACTGTACTTTGTTAGACCTTGACCCCAGCATTGGTATTGGTATTTCATTGTTACCACACAGATATAGTAACTGAAAGCAATAGGCTTGTCTGAAAATTAAGTAGGAAAGATTTACTTTCACTTTTGTGTGTAGACCTGCTGTCTGTCCCTGGTGCCTTTTACCACCGGTCTCTGGTTCTTCCAGGCTAATATGGAAGAAAATGGAGAAAATCATTATGACACAGTCCATCCATTCACGAAACGTTGGATGTTCAGCTGCACAGCGACTGACACTTGAGGTTTGACCATCCTTTCAGGTGCTGAGCAGCCTGCAGTCTTACTGGCAGGCATAGTTCCTAAGTAAAACTGGAGGGACTCCTATTAAAGAGCTTTGAACTCAGAGCTGCAGCCTAGAGCTAAGATGACCGCTTTCTTAAAAGTTCTCTACTTGGACTACTGCATCATTAATACATAGGGCTTTACTCTGATTATACTGGTCTTCAGGAACATCAGTGTCACTTTAACAGATGCCACCAATGATTGATGTTCAGTAACTTTGATACTTCCACCATCTTCATGTAGCATAAACTTTTCTGCTTTGCTTGCTAGTCACCTCCAAGTACACCTTCACTGAAGGCCCTCACATTGTTGCAGTTTTTTAATCCTTTAATCCTTTACAAGGTCCTCAGTTACCCGCGGTGGTGGTGCTGCTGTAGCATTGGCGCCTCACAGTAAGAAGCTGTCCGGTTCGATTCTCAGCTAGAGCGTCTTCTGCGTGGAGACGTGTGAATGGGCTTACCTTCGTTGAAGGTTGTGCATCAGGGGTGGTAACTCAGCACGTAAAAATCAACTACCAATCATTAGCGGACCGGAGTTCCGCTGTGGCGACCCCAAACCGGGAAAAGCCGAAAGACACAACAACAAGGTCCTCAGTTGTTGAGTCAGTGTGGCAGTTAGTGGTGGTGTCATTTCCGGCTTTCATGCATTACTCAAGTTTTCTGCATCCACTAGTGTCTTGGTTGACTGCATTATTTTTAGGAAGGTAAAGGGACTATGCAGCTGACATGCTATTTTATCTCGCATTTTAACTGCTACCTCAGTAACACAATAAAAGTACTGCTTATTTTGTCTTTAGCAACTGTCAGTCAGAAGTCTGCGTTAAAGATTTGGTATTTTTTTTAATTAATTTTGTGGAGCTTCATTCACTAGAAGGGTAGTAAATGAGTGTACTGTATGCATGCCATTCATGGATTTCATTCTTCCTAAGAAGTGTAGATAGATGGTCACAAGTATTTGTCATAATGTTGCATTTCGTTTTAGTTTTACTAGCTAAATAAATATAAGAGGAAAAAAGAGGAATTAACTGCATTAATTTTCCAGAGTTTACATAATGACTTGTAATGGAAATTGCAACGGTAAATAGTCTCAAGGTTTACCTTTTTTTCATTTTTTTTTTTTTTTTTTTTTTTTTTTTTTTTTTTTTTTTAAAGGAAAGTCAGTAAAACATTAGCAGTTAGTTATTTTGGTAGCTTTTGATCAATAGTGTAGACTGTGGTTAGTTAAATGTAATATTTTTCATCTGACTGTATTGCTTGCTATATATAGAAATGGTAGCATCTGGCACGCTCGTCCTCTCTGGAGACCAAAGTAATCTGTTCCATCAGGTTGTAGTACTGAACAAATTAACTGAGACAACCATCACTGCTTCAGCCAGCTAAATTCTTCCATGAGGAAAATTATAAACGCGTTATATTTTATTACTCTTGTCTGCAGTGCTGTAAATGTGACAAAGAAACTGAACGACAGAATGTACCCTTCTCTTTAAACATGCTTAAGGAATCATTTATGCTTTCTGTTTTTGCCACACAGCAACAGTGATGCTTGTTGGTGTTTCCCCCTTCTTTAGGAGGGGAATTTGTACGTAGTTGGTAGAAACCATTATCATTTTGGAATATTATTGGGGGAGTGACAATAGGAGCAGCAGCTATTTAACAGTTTATTAGGAAGGTTTATCCCTTCTGAAATAGAAGAGCTTTGTTCTTTGTACACGTAAATTCTGTGTCAGCATTTGTTAATGTAAAATTCAGCTACAGAGATGAAAAAAAAAAAAAACTTTGCTTAACATGCAAAGTACGACTTTTGCATCATTTTACTAATTTTAATCTTTAACATTTCCATCTTGCACATTAAAAACTTGTCTCGTTTTCACTGTGCTTTAACACTTGACTGTGGCACAGACTAGAGTAGCATGTTATACTGTGAATACTTCACTGTGTTCATTGGTTTGCATGTGTGACACCTTGCTGACATGCATGCATGCATAAGCACAGAGCTGTGGACAAGGAGTGGAGTTTGTTTTATACAGTGGCATTAATTTTAAGACTTTCTAGCAATACCCAGACCATGGCAAGATATTGGATAATTTATTACTTTCCATTGGTGTTTGGTTATTTTATGATGTGCCCTGATAATAAAAACAACACCCTCCTCTAACTCTTTGTGGGTAAAATTTGAATTACTCTTTCTCAGCCACTGTGTATTGCCGTAAACACCATAGAGTTCTCAGAAATTAACCGTGCTCTTACTAGACACTGTGAAAACATTCAATTTCTCTGTCTCCATGGGAAGCTTGAAATGCATTGTGTACCCTTCCATTTTTTTTGACAGGAATAAGATGCATAATTAAAAAAAAAAGTCCGTATAATGTAACATGACAAGACCTAGTCTGAATTCATCCATTGTAAAACACGCTGCAGTAGAGCAGTATGAAACAAGTGTAAGAGTCCAGTTAAGGAATGCGAATTCGGTGTCTTCTTCTGCAGTAATTTAATTACCAATTTACCCAAGGATTGCCAGAGAAGAATTGATTTTACCTTTAGCCCTGGGAACAAGTGCCTGCATTCTCCTTCCCTCTAAGCTTCAGATCAGAAACTTGCCAAAATACTAAGACTAGTTTGAAAAAGCAGCACCAGCCCTACTGATACTTTGAAGTGTGCCACAGAAACATCTCATTTCCATTTTGGAGAGGCCAGTATTTTACGTTTAGGAAGCTACTGCAGAAGACAACGAACTCTGGCTTTGCAGAGTCTGATGCTCTTCACTAAATTTGTAAAATTGGCAGCACATTCACTTGCCCATACCCCTTACCACCCTATTTAGTAGAATTGCTAACTGGAGAAGGAACAGAACAGAACCGTCCCACTGGAAAAAAAAGTCTATCAACAACTAGCTGCCTTCTAAGATCACAAGATTCTAAAAGCATCACAGTTTGATTTCTGGAAGGGCTTCTCTGTTAACACAACATTTCTTACTGTAACAGATGATGATCAACATTAAGATCACTGATGCAGTAGTTTATGTTAAAGGGGTTATATCCTGCCCTGGATGTGACCACCAGACAGCTTCTTAATGCTTAAGGGCACCTTCCACGTGATCTAACTTCATGGATGGACTAGGTGATCTGTGTAAAAGGACCAGTTAGGCAAAAGCTTCAGAGCTTTCTTGCTGCTGAAATATGTTCCAAAACACTCAGCTGTACAAATTTTTGCCTCATATTTTTGGTCTGTTTTTTCATATGTTTTTCATAAAATTGTGGTTTTCTGGCAAATTAGTGTACAGATCATTAAAGGTTGAAGTTTGAAAATAATGACAGACAATTGTTTCAGACTTCACACTCTTCAGAAAGTTCATGCTAATGCAAAACCTATTATTCTATCAACTTTCCAAGTTTGTAAGAGCAATATTTAAAAATTGTCCCTATTTTGGCGCCTTTGTCCCACTTTTATTTACAGCTTTGTCCAAATTTATTATTCTAAGAGGTTGAGAGGTATGGTTCACACTGTGTGCTTCATAGAACTGACAGTCTGCTAGCGATCTTTGAAGCTGGGTAGTGGTGAGGAAGGTGATAGAAAGGAGTCTGAGAGCTTTAAAGGCTTTCTAAAGGGTGACAAACTTCAGGATCCATTTGAACTTGCTGTAGTTAAGTTGAATGAGGAGTACAAGTCAGTGTTTTTTTCTTTTTCTGGACTTTGTAGCAAACACTGGACCCCATCCAGTTTGTGTTCGTGAAGGGCCAATCTTGCCTCCTAAACCTGTTCGACTTCTTCGAATCAGTCTCCAGAGCCGTGGACGAGGGTAAGGTGGTTCACACAGCCGATTTGGACCTCGCCAAGGCTTTCGACACTATCCCCCACTCTGGAATCATAGGTAAACTTACTAAACTGGGCATTAATCCCTACATCACTCTATTGGTTGCAAACTGGCTTACTGACAGAACACACACTGTAAAAGTAGCTGACTCCAAATCCATCTCCACACAAGTGGTGTACCGCAGGGTTCTGTCCTGGGACCACTCTTGTCTGGCATCTACTTCTCTGAAGTACAGGCCAACACTAAGGGACTCTGGCTTACAAAGTTCACAGATGACTGCAAGCTGGGAGCCATTATTGAATCCCCAAATTATGTGGATATACTACAAAAGGGCCTTACCAAAATATATGCCTGGTGCTAGAGCCATGGGCTCAAGCTAAATGCCCAAAAATGTATAGTTGTCCCCTTTGGGGAAAAAACACATACCTGTGAACTACCACATAGGTGGCAGTACACTAAATACCGAAAGTGTGATGAGACCTAGGGACACAGATAGGCAGTGGTCTCACCTTTGATAACCACACAGCCACAAAAGATAGAAAATCCTTCTACGTAACACACCTCATCACTAAGGGCTTTTCATCCAGAAAAAAGGAGGTCATTGTCCCTCTACTCATCCCTCATTAGACCCATTATAGAATACAATGCCCCGTTTAGTATGTACCTCACAAGACATCTGCAACAACTAGAAAAGCCACAGAAATACAGCACAAAGAGAATCACAGGCCTAAAGCAGATGCCTTATGCTGACCATCTAAAGAAATTCCAGCTATACTCCTGTCGCATATCGCCTACTCAGAGGCAATCTCTGCCTAACATACAAGGTCATGTCAAACCCAGAGTTGTTGGACATGCTACACTTAAAGAAATCCCAATCCCTCCTAGCCACACGCTCCAGGGATCTTAACCTTGTCATCACGATGAATAGAACATGCTGGAGGGATAGGTTCCTGACCCAGAGAACCCCATACTCTGGAATAAGCTGTCCATACATGTCAGGCAGAGCGCCTCAATGGCCCTCTTCAAGAGGAACCTTGACGATTGGATGGGAGATATGAAATTCACCCCTGGGATCACATCAGTAGCCCTGCTAGACAGGGGTCCAGTAAAGTAAATATTTGTGGGAAGCAATAGCCAGGGAATCATTGTGGCTAGGCTTGTATAGGCCCTAGGGCTGATAGCCTAGTACCTAACTATGAACTATGAACCTATGTGCCTTTCGGGGGGGGGGGGGACTTCCACTTTTTTTTTTTTTTTTTGTGAAAATGAGTTCCTGGAGAAACTGTGATTTCTTGTGTTAGGAATTTTTTTGTTTGTTTTTTCGTGACAGACAAGGGCTTCTTGTCTTTGGTCAGCATAGTGTTTGTGGCAGCTGCTGGTATTTTGTACTGGATTTGGTTCCTGTTAAAAAGTGTTTGTGGGATCAGCATTTGGTACATAGTATAACTGTTAAACAGTTCTGTAGAAGGGTTACTAACCTGTGCTGCTGCTCTCTTGACTTCATTTTTGGTCTGAAGATGAAGCAGTCTCTTCTCCCCTCTCTTGCTCACAAAAGTAGAAAATTAAGTTAAGGAGCTAGGAGCAGTGCTGGCTGCTTTGGTGCCTTAGGTGAGGACTGGTGACTCTGCAGTAGACAAAACCTCTCTCTCTGTCTGCCTGTTCCCTTTATTATAGCGCCCAGAAAAGCAACCTTGGACCACATATCAGCAACGGGTCTATATTATATATTCGAAGCTTCAAAATTTTGAACCTCATATGTTTGACAGCATATGAGCGAAACTTGAAACCTCGAATATATAATAAAAAAGTAAAAAAAAAAAAAAAACAAAAAAAAAAAAAAACCGCTCTGAGCAGGGAGGTACTCCCCTACTTAAATATACCAACTCCGAGACCGCACTTCAGTGCAGAAAAGGGAAATGTTCCCATTCTGCGCATACAGAGCCGTTGCCTTTCACCTTCGAACTTTTCAAAGTTCAATCGTGGTGTCAGCCATATGATATTTGAACTTTTAAACATTCGGCAATTTAATAGGGACCCATCAGCAACGTCCTCTGCAGCTGTTAGGTCATCCTCTTAGTCTTGGGGCATGGGAGAGCTACTCTTGTCAACTTGGGGGTGGGGCAGTTCCAGTTGTACTGCACTGCCGAGTTACAATACTTGATTTTCAGCCCAGTGCCCAAGACTTTGTTGGGGTGATTCTGGGATTTTCCTAGGAAAAAGAAAATCTAAGAATGTTGCTTCTTCTGCACTCTTATCCTTGGGCAGAAAAGGTCTGTTAGGACTAAGAGGTTGGCTGCCTTTTACATGTCACACCCTGCTTCTTCCATTCCTTCTGACAGAAAAAGAAAGGGGTTTCCCTCCAATTCTAATCCTTGTCAGATGCAGAGGGAGAATATTTTGATTCTGACAATTCTGTCCCAGAACATTCTGACTTTCTGGAGAGTGACTCCTCAAACTTCACCTCCCAGAATCCTTTATCTTTTTGAGACTGTGAACAAAATGGCAGAATAATTCCAGTGGGAGCAGACTGAAATTCCTTCTTCCTAGAAAAAAAATGTATGTCCTGTTATGTAATTGGATCTATTTCAGCCAGCAGCTATTGCTCCAGTTTTAGCATTTCTTGACGATGGTTCCCTAACAGCTGCAGTATACTTAAGACCAAGCTAGCTCTTACATCCAAATTTCTTAAGAAATTGTATAGAGTCCCTCAGTCTGTCAAGTTTTCAAGTTTTTGCTAATCCTAAAGCATGTCATGCCATTATCTCACACTTCAATTCCTTTACTGCTTAACTGTTTGCTACAATTAATCCCATTCCTTTTGGCAAGTATCAGAAAGCTTTTGAGAAACAAGTGTATTCCTCCTGTACCATGGCTTTGAGTCTTAAACAACCAAGCTGACATGTTAAGGTTTTTGTTTACCTTTGAAAATGTATGTGTCTTTTCGGCTTTTCCCGGTTAGGGGTCGCCACAGTGGAACTCCGGTCCGCTAATGATTGGCAGTTGATTTTTACGTGCCGAGTTGCCAGCCCTGACGCACAACCTTCAACGAAGGTACGCCCATTCACGCATGTCTCCACGCAGAAGACGCTCTAGCTGAGAATCGAACTGGACAGCGTCTTACAGTGAGGTGACAACACTACCGCAGCACCACCAGATGAACTTAAATCTTCAGTCTAACTTCTGATTTGAAGACTTCTTTAAAATTCTCAAAATGTTTGCTTCTCAAATTACCAAACACTCACTCAAGTGCTCTTATGATGTTGCTAATGATGTGTCTAGGTCTGACGCCTAGAGCCCTGTTATGAGGAGATTTGATTGTTTGCATTCTTAACATGTGAAGTATGAAATTCTGAGCTGTTCCCTTGAAAAGATGTTCTTTTTGGCCTTCCTGCTACAGAAGTGCTCAAAAGGTTTGAGACTGGGAAAGTTATTCAGGGGGTTTGTCATTTTTTCAGCTTCCCTTTGCCAGTTTTAAGTAAAGCATTCCCATCAATTCTGAGTCTGTTATTAAAAAAAAAAAACATATAGCCTCAGCAAGGAAAATACAAAAAGAACATAAGTAAGACAGCGTAGGGGCAACCCTATCAAGAAAGGAGAAGGTTTCCCAGAATCAGGGGCAGCACAGAAAGTCTGAATGACTATGTGCCACTTGTATTTCTCCCCACCTTCTTCCCACCCTGGCAGTTCTCTTATGTTGTTCACTAGTGTAATCCAGCAAGAGTACAGACGGCAATGAGAGTCCCTTTCTTCTTTTCAGGGGATTCCCCCTCATCCAGCAAACAAGTTTCTCCCCTCTAGTTTTAGGCCACATGTTGCCCCAAGGGATCATAGAAAGTGTGCCTACAAAGGAGTCAGGCAAATGTTATTCTCAATTCTTTCTACTACTAAAGGAATAGGGGACATGTAGACCAGTACCGCACCTTCCTTTTGTCAACCTGTATGTAAAGGTAAGTTTCTAGATGCTATTATCTTCAAACCCTGTTACTCTTTATTCCTTCTTTCAGTTAACCGTAACGCTGGACCTGAAGAATACCCATCGCAATATCCCAGTCTGCAAGCACTACAGGTGTTTCTTACCCGAATCTCACGGTCTGTTTTCTGTTATATCCTTTGAGTTATCATCTACTCCAAGGGGATTTATAAAGTGCCTGACTCCATGCATAGCATACTAAAGACTACATGTTTTCATGTTTAGACTACTCTTTTGATATAGCTGTATGGGTATAAATGGATCTAGGACTATTGAACAAAAGTTCAGTAGTCCAAATCCACAATCATCGAACACACTTTAACGAAAGCGCTTTCACAAAAAAAGCACTTTTATTAAAGTGCGTTAAAAAAAAAAAAAAACAAATCTACTTTTATGCAGGGGGGCATGCCCCCCTGCACCACACCCCCCACATACCCCCTACTTTAATATTCTCACTCCAAGATTGCACTACAGTGAGGAAAAGGGAATATTCCCTTGTCCTCACCGTAGTACGATCTCCGCAACAGTCATTCCCCCACGACTCCCTCTAGCTGCAGGCATACGTCTGTGAAAGTGCTTTTTTGGTAAAAAGCACTTTCGTGGAAGTATGCCCGGCTGTTTGTGCTTCGGTGAAAAGTTCCTTCGGGGATCAGTACTGATCCCATAGAGAATTCCCCCCCAAGTCCATCTGTAACTAAAGATATCGCAGATTTTGCTTGGGGAGCATTTTTTTTTCCGTTAATGTCTTCATTGTGTATGGTCCCCAGTGATGTAACAAGCAGGGGTGCACCGGGTTTTTCTCTCTCTGCAGGCTCTTGACCCTTCAAGCATCTTAAATTCCATAACAGCAAAGTATAGTAGCAGAGAAGCTGACCAGGACAGACCATTGTGAATGAAAATTGAATGGGGAGGGGTCTTTCAGGAATTAATCCAGGTTTGGGGAACACCTCAGGTAGGTCTGTTTCCCAACAGATGTCTCCTTTGAAAGGTGGCAGCGTTCCTTTATGCTTCTCTACCCTTTCCACTGATACCCAGAGCAAGTCTGAAGATTCAGAAGGATTCTCCAAAAGTCATTATAGTGACTTCCTTTTGGCCAAGGCATCATTGGAAGTTCTTCATATGGATCACTGCTGCAGTAGCCTTAGCTGTATGGGTTATACCTGGCACAGAATATAATAAGCGACTAACTTCCAAAGCTTCAGGGCAACTTCTACTCACCAAAACCATTAGTCAGTTGGAGCTGAGCTTACTACAAAGTAAGGCTTGGGTGCCAAGCCCTTCAGAGTTTTCCTGCTGCCAAGAGTAGCACTCCTGTTTGCTTTCAAGGACTGGTCAGCTAACACTGTTCCATTGCTGGACAGTATTTTTCTTGACCGCGGTTCTTCTTTTATATACTTTTTAAAGGGCGTGCATTTTTTTTTTTTACTTCTGTGGCAAAAAGTTGTTAAAAGGTGTGTTAAAACTACATTTTCTGTAGGTAAATTGTATGTATGTGTATATATATATATATATATATATATATATATATATATATATATATATATATATATATATATATATATAGTACTTTTTTGGGGCTGTGAAAAGTGTTTTACATATCTTTTACTGTGTTTGGGGGGGGGGTTACTTTATATGGTACTTTCTTGTTTTATTGATTGTTGCTGCTAAGCCTCCCCAGGAAACAAACACCATTTTCATATTGACAGTGGAACACACTGAAGCACCTTTGGTCATAACCTCTTCCAGTGCCTTCCACCATAAAAAGACAAAAGACTAAGCAGCTTTTGTTATCACAGCAGGCTAGCAGTTTGCCTCAGCCTTAGGTGGAGAACTGTAATGTAGCCAAAGCTGGATTCTCAGACCACTCATTTGAGGTTTTTATTTTTTTTATTATTATAAGGATCTTTTTGGTATAGTTTATACAGACACCATGGACTGGGTGGTTGGCCATGTTCTCAATGGCTATTGGGGTCCCTACTTTGTCAAGGGAGAGCCACTTTTTTCGGTCACAGGAAAACAGGCAGGGAAGTGTTTCATGTTTAGCCAGAATGCTGTGCTAATCCCAAGGGAAGCTGCTGTCAGCAGTACAGTGGCTTGCCCCCTCCCCCCACAATTGCTTGTCAAGAAGAGACTGAAAACTAAACATTTATCTTCTATTGTGTCAGTTACTCCGGATAGGAGCAATGTATTTTTGCTCTTTGCTCAGGACATGGTCCTTCTTGTAAAGTAGTTTCTGGTAAAAGAAAAAGTGATTCCTCTTTCACTGAAGAGGTTCAAGAAATAGAATCTGTAGGGGATAGTGAAGGGCAGATTCATTTTTTTCCTTAAGTTTCTTTTTCAGATTCTGAGGAGAATGTGGTATCTGATCCTGTCTGTGACAGATTCTCTTTCTCTGAGACTATTTCCAGGATGAACCAATGTTTTCAGTGGGAGAATAGTGAGGTTTCTTAGTCATTAAGGAAATATGATTTGTTACAACTGGAATTTTACAGAACTTTAATTTATTCCTCCAGTTCTGTCACCCCCCCCCCCCTCTTTTTTATAGCCTATGGTTTCCCTGACAGCCTGTTAGTCCTAAGAAAGCAGGTAGATTGTGTAAAGTTCTTCAGTCTTTTTAAGTTTTAATGCATCACTCCTAGACCTGATACAACACCTATAGCTTTAGTTAACCTGCTGCTGCTAAACATTTTGTTAATTCTATTCATTCTCCTTCTGATAAGGATGGAAAAACTGCATTGCATCTGGAACTTTCATTTGTTTTTTAAATATTAATTTGTCAGGCTCGTATGTTAAAGTTTATCTTGATTATGAGGAATGTTTTGGCATCTGTTTTCTCTCGTGAGGAGAGCTAACATTTTGCCTCCATAAGGCAAATTTCCAAGGCAGATCTGACCAGCTTTTAGTGACATTTGCCAATGGAAATCAAAAACAGGAGGCAGACTGTAAATAATTTGCTACTATATCTTCTTCTGTTATTTACAGCATTGCAAGCAGCCCCTGTGCAAGGTTAGAGCCCACTCCACTAGGGCAAAAACCACAACCACCGCTTTCTTAAAAGGAGCCCCTACTCAGACCATTTTAGAAGCAACCACCTGATCTTCAGTACTTGCATTCACTAAGCACAACAGTCTGGGAGCTGTATGCAGGGCTAGGGCAATCCTTGTTTGCCTCTGCACAGCCTGATGTCCCAGGGCAGAGGTTCCTTCCCACCTTCCCAATAAAGAAGCTATGGAAATCTTCCCAAGAGTTAGTACTGCAACACTGACCATGATGAACATAGTACGTTGGTATAGCTAACTTACTTTAATTGTAGATGTTAGAGTAGATCCTTTCCCCTCCCTTGTTCATCTCTCATGATCCCCCCCCACCTTTGGATTTAGGTGGGTTCCCTGACCTCTGCTATCATTCCCACCCCTATTTTCTCCCCTCCTTTCTAACATAGGGCTCTGGGCAATCAGTAAGGCTATTTGGGCAGGTTGTGCTTTGTCCAAGCACCATTGTTCCATAGGGACTCCTGCAAGAAAGACATACCTCTTACACACCAACCTCCTGTTGTCAGATGGCCACAAATACCAATCGGCTGGGGGATGGCTAATGACTCTGGTTTTCAGTCCGTGGGATTCTGCACTGCATGAAATCCCAAGACGTAGTACTGTAACATTGATCTACTCCAATATTTACAGTTATGGTAAATTATCTTCACAACTGTACTTTCCCTCTCACCATTTTTGCTTCCTTTTCTTGGCCTGGGGTTGGTTCATCCTTTCCCTGTGTATCTACTCCCTTCCTCATTCTACCACCTCAACAGCTCAGGTCTGAATAGACTTTTAGAACAGTGTTCCTTCAAGTCCTTGGTCCAGGAAATGTATTCACATGCTCTTGCTTAGCTAGATTCTTAGGACTTTGCTTGGGATTAGGTAGGGTGGATACCCTGCTATCTTTCTGGGCAAGAAGGCTCCAAAGTGATGTGGGCGGATGCCAACTTTATACAAGGGGTGCATTGACATTTCTAAGGAGTAGATACCTGCCTGGCCCCAAGAGGAAGTTTGTTGAGCTGTAAATGTCAGACCCTCATGCGTCTAAAGTCCAGGTAGTAAGAACTACTGCAACAGTAATCTACTGGAACATTTACTGTTATGGTAAGCTTTTACACAGTTATTCTGTCTTGCTTCCTGTTTAAAAGAAAAGGGTATTAAATAGCTTGATGGTCTCCTAAGCTGTGACATGAAGAAGTATGGCATATTTGTTTCAGTCTGGCTTGTCTTTAAGGCCACTATCAGTGAGATGGCTCAAGATGTTGAGTCAATGGTTTCTAGTTTTCAGAAAGGCTTTCCACCAACTTTAGAGTTACTGATGTTTAGGATGCTTCTATCATTACCTTTTCCATCCAAACAGAAGAAACCAATCTTATCTCATGACTTGGAGCCAAAAACTACATAATTTTTAAAGCTATAGTACATCTCGTACCTAGTATATGACAGTAGAAACCAGAAGAAGAGAGAAATATTTTCTTTGTATTTGCCCCGTTCATGGTTACATAAACAGGAAAAAATGTGCTAAGAAATACTTGGCGGTTTTAGTGGTGCTGAACTGATAACATTTCACGAATAGTGTTTGCAATTTGATGCAGTCTTGTGGCCAACTTGCCGCTGATTTTTTAGTCCCCCAGCTTGCTCTTAGATTGTGTCCTCTGGTTGGTGTTTACTGGCTTCCTGGTTATCTGGCCTCAGTACTGAGTCCAGTATTGGTTGCGCTTTTTATAGCTGGAAGTGAGGTAGTTGAGAACTGGAGGAAAGGACCAAACCTAACATGGTGACATTGTGTAACAGTCTTCTGAAGTGCGAGAGGTTTTCTTTCCTTCTTGATTAGTTTTTCCTCATTGCCTGCAAACCAGCACTTTCATCTTGATTGGGGCTCTTATCCAGGCAGCCGTCAAATTTCTTCTGACCCCAATTCCTGTTGCCCCACAGCTTTCTCTGCAGTGAGTGTTTTCTGGAACAGGGATTGTGCTGCAGGCTTTATTCGCTGCGTCTGCAGTTCCACATACCAGTCAAGGTTTTGCTTGGTGATCCATGCCTATGGTTGACATAATGCTCCTGTGCATTCTCCTCAACCTGATTGGTCCTCCCGATACCAACTGTGTTTCCAAAACCCAGCTTCCTGGACATATTACTGTGTAACTGGGAAGGTTTTTATTGCATTTAGCAAAATAGTTTGCAAAGTCAGAAAACCTTGAATTTCACCATGAGTGTACATTTGACAGCCTTCTTTTTGTTAGTTCTTAGGAATGCCTTATTTTGGTCAGAAATGTGCATCTATGCTAGGATTAGTCTGTACTGCACACCACCGAAGCAGCTTCGTTTTTTTTTTATTATTCTTGTTCCTGTCACTGGTATAACTATTTGAGCATTAGTCTTGAGTATGCCTTTCTTTGTTACTGTTTGAAGGAGAATGTACTGATGCGTCAGTAGTGTATAGACATTGCAGATGTCCACACTTTGTGGTAAGCACTTAACATTTGGGCTGTGGTACACCAATACTTGAGTCAGTGCTGTTCAGAAAAGATAAGGATCATAATGCAGAAAACAAGTAATGTAGACTCCTCAGCTTTGGAGTTCTGATAGCTTGTAGATAGGATATGAGAGCTGCACTAGAGGGTAGCAGAAGTTTGAGCTATAACAGAAGTGATTTTCAATTTTTTTGTTTAACCAGTTTAGAACAGTGATCTCCATTGATCATTTTCAGGTTCAAGTCCAGGGTTGTAAAATGTGGCAGCAATGATTCATAATAATGTTACAAAGAATATAAATCACACAGAAACTGTGTAGCATACATAACATGCTTCTAACATTTAAATGGTCTACTAGGCCTTGTGTGGCACAGTGGTGCAGCGATTAACACTGGCACCTCACAGCAAGAGGTTTTCCAGTTTGATTCCCGGCTGTGGTGTCTTCTGTGCAGAGTCTGCATGTCCTCCCTTTGTTCATTTGGGTTTCCTCCGAGTGTTCCTGTTTCTTCCCACATTCCAGATACATGCGTCTGGAGCATTTCTCCCTGGGCCTCCACTGAAAGTAGGCTCTGTTCTAGTTGGACTTTCCCAGTCAACAAATGTTAAATAAATACATTTATGTTGTATGGAAGAACAGTAGTTGCAGGGGTAGCCACACAGTGTAAACATTGGCTCTAGATGCTTCAGGGTGTCACATCAACAGTGACCATGTGTAAGAAGGCAGGATGTGAATGAACTTTGAAACGTTTGACTGACGATGACTGAATGGATTATAAGTGATGTGTAATATTTGCAACTAAAAATAGGTCAGTATGGTTTGTTTTCGTTTATATACATATATAATTGCCTGTGTCATAAGTGCTAATTTAGTAAAGATGTTTCTTGTTTTAAAAAAAAAAAGTGATCATGTGTAAAAATGGGGAAAAGTGGGGTTGTGGATATGTAAATATAAATATACATTCCTTAAGATTCAGTGTGTATGTAATGTATGGTAATAAGGGAATTAAAAAAAATATTACACAGAGAGAGTGATGGCATTGAAGACAGTGGTGAAAGGAGTAAATGGAGAAGCTGCTTACGTAGAGTTGAAGGAGAAATAGGAGAGTATAGTGTCATACATACTTCTAGAGTTGTGGAAATTTCGGGTTCCTATTAGATTTTCAAAACTCCGTTTACGCGAATACGAAATCATCAACATGTATTGCGCGAAATACATAATCGTCGAACGTGCAAAACTGCGAAATTCGCAATGTCGAAGTGTTTTGGTTGGCCCGTCTGCGGTATAGCTCCGTAAGGTAAGTGTGCAATAGTTACGGGCCTTAGGGTTAGGATGCGGGTTAAAGTAAGTGTATAGCTAGGTAATGTGTGTAAGATTTAGTGTAGTGTTAGAAGCAGGGTTTTGTTAAATGTATTTATGTATATTATTTATTTTGTTTGGGTATATCTCTGTAGGGGAAGTGTGCGGTAGTTACGGACCTTAGGGTTAGGGAGGGGTTAAGGATAGTGCATAGATAGCTGTGTATGTGGGGTTTAGTGTAGGGTTAGAAGTTGAGTTTTGGTGTTTTACTTTGGGGTTAGGAGTAGGGTTTAGTTAGTGTATGTATGTGATTTATTTATTTTGTTTGGGTAGGTGGTATGTAGTGGGTGGTGGGGTTGGCCGACTATGAACGTTCGATGTTTTAAATTTCACAGTTTAGTGCGTTTGGTAGTTTTGCGGTTCAAGTAATACGTGTCGCTGTTTTGGTGTTCAATGTAATGGATTTTCGTTGATTTAATATAGACCCGAAAATTTCTTTAGGATATAATAGATTTATATTGTGATAGATCTTAGAGAAAAATGTAAATTATGTTCTTGCTGGGGAGCCAGTTGCAATAAGTATTTAAGCAGCTGTGTTTTTGATTTTGTGGTTGAATTAATTGAATTTTAATGTTAGTAGGAAGTGGGGTCTTACACCTTTGAAAGCCAGTACAAAAGAGTCATGAACTCTGCAGTGGAGATTATTACGGGGTGTAACCAAGTTAGGAAATAGCCTTAGATTGTAGGGTGATGTTGCTGTGACGTGTTTGCTGGTGAAGAAGGGGGAATGAGTTCATATTTAATAGTTTAAAGACAAGAAATGCTCTACATTTTGTATATTTGTTGCAATGTGTCAGTAACTGTAGTTCATTTTGTGCTTTACCAAGTAACTCTACGTATATGATGTCTCTTATATTGGTTGATGTTTATCTAAACTAATTGTATATAACTTGTGAATATGACTTTATTTTTTATTTTTTTTTTATAACCTTGTATTCTTTGTTGCTACTAGTTGGCCTGGGTCATGGCTGAAAATGGTTTTGTACCAGCCTACTCACCTGGTTAAGAAAATAACATAAAAAAATAAATGTTTAAAAAGCTAGTGTTGATCATAGTTCTCTGTTTACATTGGGTCAGGATGCCTGTAGCATTCTGACATTGTCTAGAGCTGTGTTTTATTTAGCATAGAGATACATCTGTAATGAAGTAACTTTTGTTTTTCCCTATCTTTACAGCGAGAACTCGATGCCACAGCAACAGTATTGGCCAACCGACAAGATGAAAGTGAAGAGTCGAGAAAAAAACTTATTGAACAAAGCCGTGAGTTCAAGAAAAACACACCAGAGGTAAGCTAAGATAAGGCTGTTCTCTCTGTTTTAACTTCTGGAACAAGAGTTGTAGAGTAGGCATTATCCTGAAAGCAAGGGAAGTCCATTGTCTTATGTTGACCAGAGCCAGCAGTGCTGGAATGCTATGATAGTAATATTTCATTACAGAACTTGGTAAAAAAAAAAAAACAAAAAAGGAATACTTTTTGTTGCTATGGCTAGCTGATGAACTTTCTCATGTTGTGTTTCTGCAGATGTTCTTCGTGTTTCACTGTTGCAGTCATTACATTTGGGTTATCTGCCTGCAGGTAGCCCTCAGCCGGCCTGAATACCAGAGTCTTGGATTCCTGCTTCGGATGCTCTCTCTTCTTCCATGATGTCAGGTCGTCAGTGGTATAAAACATGCAGCCGATGCCATTACATCAGTCTTTCTTGCCGCGTGGTGCCCGAAGCAGAAGCCGTTCGCAAGTGCCAGTTGGCCGACTCCTGAAATTTTCGTTTTCGAGTTTCAGAACCGAAGTCTTCGAAAAAAGCTAAGTACCCCATTGGGGATCTTTTTTTCTTGCTCTTAACCGATGTCAGTAAAAGTTAACAATTGTCTTACCTGTGGAAAGCAAGTACCTCATAAAGATTTTCATTGCTTAGGCCCATACCACGACTTCCCTCGCTGTCTGTTTTGTGCCTTATTCAACCCCCGAACTATTTGTTGTTGGTCTATTTTCACAGCAAATTATTTTGGTACTCGGTTTAACTATCCAGAAATGGCTTCGGTAAGCCATCCGACTACCGATATTCCGAAAAAACATAAAGATAAAGACAGAGACAGACCGCATAGGTCCAAAACTGCCGACGATGCTTCCGTTAAGCTAGTCGCCAGTTTGCCGGTACTCAGTGAGGCGCTTTTGCAGCCCCTGATACCCGCTACTTCAGATTCGCAGGCTTCTACTGAGGCCCATTCGGAGTCCAGTATGCAGCGAGATGCTTCTTCGACTATGGAACTTGCGGATGTCTCTACCTTGGATTGGTCTGGAGCTCCTGTGCAGGCACCGGCTTCTGAGGGTGTATTCAGGCCTACAGATATGCATTTTAAACCGATGCCATGTTCTTCATCCAGGCCTAAAACTCGACCCACACCTAGAAAACTGATGTCCAAACCACATGGTCAGGCCCATATGCCTAAAAAACAAATGCTTACAATGGCTGAAGACCTTATTACTTTAATTAGGGGAAGCCAGCCTTCCCCCTCTAAGAGACCTAGAACTGATTTTGCTTCTGATTCTTCTGATCAAGATTCTGAAATCTCATGTTTCTTCTGATTACCAGGATTTGCCCTGATCTACCTATGAGGATTCTGATGCAGAGGATTCCATTCCCTCTGCTTCCTCTCCAGAAGATTTTTCTTTTGGTGAAACCTTGCACACTCTTGGAGAGCATTTCCGCTGGGAAAGCCAGGATTAATCTGACTCCAAAAAGAGGCTCAGGGAATTCTTACTCCTCCCGCAGCACAGGCCTTTAGCTATACCTCCTGTTCTGGACATTGTAGATGATGCCTTCTTGGAATCTAGCCTGTCCCCAGACACTTTACCTCCAGCTCCCAGAAATTCTGACATGTATTGCAGAGTACCTGACTCTCTCAAGATGTTCATCGTGTTTCACTGCTGCAGTCATTACACTTGGGTTATCCTGCCGTCACGCGGTTCCGCAGTCGGCCAGAGTTCCAAAGTCTTGGTCAGGTGTCGGTTGCTGTCGCTTCTTCCCTGACGTCAGTGCGCCAGGGGTGTATAAGATGCAGCCGACGCCATTTTCTTCAGTCGTTCTTGCCGCGCGGTGCCCGAAGCAAAAGCAGTTCGCAAGTGCCGGTCGGCCGACTCCTGAGATTTTCAATACGAATTTCAGAACCGAAGTCTTCAATAAAGCTAAGTACCCTGTTGGGGAAACTTTTTCTTGCCTCAGACCGATGTCAGTAAAAGTTAATAGTTGTATTTCTTGTGGGAAGCAAGTACCTCATAAGGATTTTCATTCTTACTGTATTCCATGCCTAGGCCCAGACCACAACGTCACTAGTTGTCGGTTTTGTGCTAGATTTAACAAGCGCACTATTAAGCGTCGCTTTGACTTTGCTCGCCATTACTTTGGCCGAATGTTCAATTATACCATGCCGTCGGAACAACCGACGACCGGAATTCACAAAAAACGCAAAGACAAGGATAAGGACAGGCATCCGAGGCCCAAAACTGACGATGAAGCCTCTTCTAGGCCAGTCGCTGGTTCACCGGTTCTCAATGAGGCGCTTTCACAGCCCCTGACACCCGCTACCCCAGAGCCACAGGCCACCTCCGACTCCCACGTGGAGACAGCTAGGCCTCTGGATATTCAAGGTATTGGGCCTACGGAAACTACCTCCTCAGATGGGTCTGGTGCCGCTGAACAGGCATCAGCTTCTGAGGGTGTTTTTAGACCTTCACAGCTTACCATCAAAACTACAGCCAAGTCTAAAACTCCTTTAAAGACAGAGAAGCAAGTTCAGCATTCACCTGGACAGGCCTCCATGCCTAAAAAACAGATGCTCAAAATGGCCGAAGACTTAATTACTCTGATCAGGGGTTCCCATCCCCCTCCTGATAAAAGGCCTAGGCAGGATACAGACTATGATTCCTCTGAGTAGGTTTCCATTTATTTGGATTCCTCTTCAGACCAGGGATACTCTTTACCCCCTGTGAGGACTCTGATGCTGAAATCAATCCATTCAGCCTCTCCTCCTGAGGATTACTCTTTTGGGGAAACTTTACATACCATGAGGGAGCATTTCCATTGGGAGGGCCAGGATTATTCAGAATCCAAGAAAAGGCTCAGAGATTTCCTTTTATTGCCTCAGCACAGACACCTTGCTAGTCCGCCAGTATTCAATATTGTGGATGATGTGTTCTCTGAATCCAGTTTAAATCCAGATTCATTGCCCCCTACTCCAGTCAAGCCAGACAGGTACTACAGAGTCCCTGACTCTCACAAATTTCTTTATAAAAACCCTGTTGCTGACCCAGAAACTATTTCCCAGGGTCCCAAAGGGGTAAAGGCTTCCACAGCTAAAAATCCAGTTCCCTCTGACAGGGATTCTAGAGCATTAGACAGATGGGGGAAGAAAGTTTACACTTCTGCAACTTTAGCAGTAAGGTCTTTAAATTGCCAGTTTCACATGCTTAAATACCAACAATATTTAATGTCTCTGTTAAAACAGAAAATGCTTACAAGTTCAGAACATCCTGACTATAAGGAAATGCAGGATTTATTGCATGCAGCTGAACAAGTGGGAAAACATACTCTGCAATGTGGTTTTGATTCATTAGAGGCTTCTTGTAGAGTAGCAGTTACAGGATCTATGATTCGAAGGCATGCTTGGTTAAAGGAACAAGGTTTACCTGATCATGTTAAGGCAAAATTATTGGATGCTCCTTTACAGCAGGATATTTTATTTGATGTTAAAGTAGAAGAGGTATTAAAGAAAATGGAGGATAAGGCAAAATCTATGCAAACAGTGAAGGATTTCTTACAAGTGCAGCCACCTCGATTTAGCAGAAATTGGCCTTCATAAAATTGGTCCTTTCCAGTGTCAGACAGACCACAAAGAGGCAAATACAGGCGCCCAAGAGGCAGATCTCAGCCCCAAGGCTCTTACAGACCACGACAGTGGGGTGCTTCAACCCCAAAAGGAGGGGATTACAAGTCTCAACCTTATAGGAAACAGTCCCAATGACTTCCCCCTTCAAAAGCCAAGCACTTACCTTTTGGCAGCACTTTTTTCACAAAATTGGCGTATAATCACCCAAGACAAATGGGTTCTGAATATTGTGTCTCAAGGTTCCAGGTTCCACTTTCACACACTACCAAGGCCAAAAGGAATGCCAGACCTGCCACAAAATCAGTGGGCAGAGGCACAAAAACAAATCACAGTCCTCATGGACATGAGAGCTATTCAAAAAGTGCCACAACAGGAACAAGGACAAGGATTTTACTCAAGACTTTTCCTGGTCCCCAGAAAGAACAAAGCCTGGAGACCCATACCGGACCTTTCTACGCTAAATACTGACGTGGATGTCCCAAAATTCAAAATGTTGACACTACAGCAGCTTCTTCCCATGCTGGGCAAGAAGGCTTGGCTTGTTACCTTGGACCTCAAAGAGGCATACCTGCATGTTCCTATCAGACAAAATTGCAGAAGATACCTCAGATTCATAGCTGGCTCAATGCATTATCAATTCTCTGCACTGCACTTTGGCTTCTCTACTGCGCCCAGGGTCTTCACAAAATGCTTGGCACCAGTAATTGCATTTTGCAGACAAAAAGGAATTCAAATATATCCATACTTGGAGGACTGCCTTATTCAAGCAGAGAGCAAGGACATTCTTCTAAAGCATCTGGCGGTTGTAAAAAGATTACTAATTTGCCTAGTGTACACAGTAAACGAAAAGAAGTCAAAACTAGTGCCCTCGCAAGAGATAATATTCCTGGGTGCCAGCTTAAATACAACTGCCTAGATGGCTTATCTCACGCCAGACAAGCAAGGACAACTGACTCAGTACTTTCAATTGATGGCAGCAAAAACCCAACTCCCTGCAAGAAAAATTCTGCAGGCCTTGGGTTTATGGCATCCTGCATACTACTAATACCATATGCCAGACTGCATATGAGGAAATTACAATGGTACCTAAAAAGTGTTTGGACTCAACACTGTCACAGTTTGGAAACAGTAATACCACTTGTCCCCTGCCTATAACAGGAGTTTTGATGTTGGGCACAGGCATGTCACCACAACAAGGGACAGCCTTTCACTCTACCCACAGCCAGGCAGACACTAACAACAGATGCTTCGGATTACGCTTGGGGAGCACACATGGCAGGAAAATGTATTCAGGGCAAGTGGGCCGCAGACCAAATGCATCTTTACATCAATCAAAAAGAGATGCTAGCTGTACAAAATACCCTAACAGCTTTCAAGGACCTACTGCATCCAGGACAACTATTACTAAAAACAGACAACACCACAGTTATGTGGTACATAAACAAACAAGGGGGCACTCATTCTTACCCCCTCTGCAGACAAGCCATGACCTTGTGGAGCACAGCTCTAACCTATCAAGTTCATCTGCAAGCACAATTCCTGCCAGGAAAGAAAAATACTTTGGCAGACGACGTAAGCAGAAACATCATGGATCCTCACGAGTGGAAATTAAATCCACAAGTATTCAGCATGATAATACAAAAATGGGGGAGCCCAGACATAGATCTATTTGCCTCCCCAATGAATTGCCAGCTACAGAAATTCTTCACAAGGACTTACCACACACAAGCATGGAAAGTGGATGCTCTCTCGTTCAACTGGAACAGCCTAAATGTTTATGCCTTCCCACCACTGCCTCTCCTTTCAAAGGTACTCCTAAAAGCCAGACAAGAAAAGCCAAAAATGATTCTGATTGCCCCAGACTGGCCACTCCAGCACTGGTACCCAATTGTAAAGAACTTAGCTCAAGGCCCACCATGGATTTTACCTCAAATACCTCATCTTCTGACTCAACAAAACAATCAGATCCTGCACAGCCAGCTCAAAACCTTAAACCTGGCTGCATGGCAGATTCCTTAGACAAGCAAACAACACCTCTCTCTAGAGCTGTTATGGATGTAATTTTTGAGGCCAGGAGGCCTAGCACCAGGAAATCCTATTCAGAAAAGTGGAAGAGATTTGGCACCTGGAACCAGGCTCAAAGCTTTGACCCTCTTGTCCCAAATATTCCTCAGATATTACAATACTTAACTGAGATGCTGGACAAAGGCCTATCCTTCTCATCCAGTAAGATCCACGCCTCTGCCATCTGTGCTCATTACAACACAGATCCTCCTATTTTTGTCTCATCCATTGCTAAAACAGTACCTCAGAGGGGCTAAAAACATAAGACCGCCCCGGAGAACACCAACACCAACTTGGGACCTAAATTTTGTCTTGGAAAAACTAACTTTACCTCCTTTTTGAGCCAGCCAATTCAGCAAAATTAAAATATGTGTCATGGAAAACTGCTCTGCTTTTGGCAATAACCTCAGCACGAAGAGTCTCAGATTTACAGGCACTAATGGCAGTGGAGCCTTTCATCATTTTTCACCAAGACAGGGTTTCTTTAAGAACAAACCCTTCATTTATGCCAAAGGTGGTATCCAGTGTGGCTCTTAACCAAACTATTCACTTGCCAACCTTTTATCCAAATCCCCAGAATAAAGGGGAGAGGCTTCTGCATTCATTGGACATACACAGACAGTTACATTTCTACTTGGACAAAACAAAAGCTTTCAGGAAAACCGAGCAATTGTTTGTAGCATATGCTGCAGGATCACAGGGAAAGGCTATTTCAAAGCATACCTTTTCAAAGTGGATAGGACACTGTATCTCTTTCTGCTACACACAGCATGAGAAAACTGTACCTAGCAACATTAGGCCACATTCCACCAGGGCAACAGCCACCTCAACTGCCTAGCTTAGGGGAGTACCTACCAAAGATATCTTGGAAGCTGCAACTTGGAGTTCAGTGCACACCTTTACCAAACATTATCACTTGCCTCTTTATTCTAAATCGAGAGCTGGCTTTGCCACTGCAGTGCTGCAGGCCTCATAGCCACCCCAAATCCTCTATAGAACCAGCCACCCTACCTCAGCTTTGGGATTCAACCCAAGTGTAATGACTGCAGCAGTGAAACACGATGAACATAGTACAGTTTTGTACCTACCATAAATGTAGATGTTCGAGTGTATTCACTGCTGCAGTCCAGGTTACCCTCCCTCCGTCCCCTCTTTCTTAGCTGGGACTTATCTATGCCTTTCTACCCTTCAGTACTTATGTGGTGTATTTGCTGGTAACTGAAGGTTTTGGTTTTACCTTTTATGTATGTTTTATTAGCAATATGTATTGCCTATCTTTTTGGGGGCACCTGACATCTGGGGCAAGAAAAACTGAAGAAAATGGCGTCGGCTGCATCTTATGTACCCCTGGCGCACTGCCGTCAGGGAAGAAGCGACAGCAACCGACGCCGGGCCAAGACTTTGGAACTCTGGCCAACTGCGGGACCGCCTGATGGCAGGATAACCCAAGTGTAATGACTGCAGCAGTGAATACACTCGAACATCTACATTTATGGTAGGTACAAAACTGTACTTTCCTCTTCAAGAATCCTCCTGCAGATCCAGAGACAATTTCCCAAGGACCAAAGGGCATTAAGGCTACTTCTGCCAGAAATCCTACCCCCTCTGATAGAGATTCTAGGGCCTTGGACAGATGGAGTAAGAAGGTATATACTTCTGCTACTTTGGCCATTAGGGCCTTAAATTGCCAGTTTCATTTGTTAAAGTATCAGCAGCATATTATGGGACTGCTTAAACAGAAAATTATGTTGATTCCTGACTGTGGTGAACATAAAGAATTACAGGATTTAATGCATTCTGCTGATCAAGTTGGTAAACATACTTTGCAGTATGGTTTTGACTCTTTAAAAGCATCTTGCAGGGCTGCTGTCACTGGGTCTGTACTTAGAAGGCATGCTTGGCTTAAGGAGCAAAACTTGCCAGATCATGTTAAAGCTAAATTACTGGATGCTCCCTTAAACCAAGACTGCATGTTTGGTAACAAAGCAGAAGAAGTCCTCAAAAAGATAGAGGAAAAAGCTAAATCTATGCAAACTGTTAAAGATTTCCTGCAAGTATAACCTCCCAGATTTAGTAGGCATTGGCCTTCAAAGAATTTGTCCTTTCCAGTCTCTTCCAGGCGTTCTCAGTCCAAACCCAGGAACAGCAGACCACCTAGTTTACAGTCTCAGGCTACAAACAGGCCTAGGCAGTGGGGGGTTCCCACTTCCAAAACAGGAAGTAGTAAGACACCCCCCAATGGAAAAATGTCACAATGACTTAACCTTAACCCTTCCAAGCCCTGCTCAACTGCCTGCTCCCTTCGGAGGAAAGCTCGTCCTGCATGTAAAAAACTGGGAACTCATTACCCAGGGCGAATAGGCTTTAAATATAGTTTTCCAAGGATACAGATTCCACTTCCACACCCTACCAACCCCAAAATGTTGGCCAGATCTACCCCCAAATCAGTGGGCAGAGGCTCAACAGCAGGTTCTCTCCCTTCTAAGTATCAGGGCTATTCAACCTGTCCCAGCAGAAGAAAGGGGACAAAGTTTTTATTCAAGACTTTTCCTGGCACCCAGAAGAGACGGCTCCTGGCTTCCTATCCTGGACCGCTCTATTCTAAACACATTTTTGGTAATCCCAAAATTCAAAATGCTAACACTTCAACAGCTGCTTCTTATGCTAGGCAAATATGCCTGGTTGCCAACCTTAGACTTAAAGGAAGCTTATCTGCACATTCCAATAAGGGAATCCTGCAGGAAATACCTACACTTCAGAGCAGGCTCCATGCACTATAAGTTGTCTGCACTTCCCTTTGGCTTATCTACTGCGCCCAGGGTATTCACAAAGTGTCTAGCTCCAGCCATTTCATTTTGCAGGCAGAGAAATATTCAAATATACCATACCTGGATGATTGTCTGATTCAGGCAGAAAGCCAGGACATGCTATTGAAACATCTGTCATTCATAAAGAAACTTCTAACCTCGCTGAGGTACACCATAAATGAAAAGAAGTCTCCTCTAGTACCCTGCCAACAAATTGTATTCCTGGGAGCAAGCTTGAACACAACTTCCCAGATGGCTTACCTCACACCAGAAAAACAAGTTTATTTGACAACCTGCTTCAAACTACTGGCCACAAAGACCCAGCTGTCTGCAAGGAAAATTTTGCAAGCCCTGGGGTTCATGGCTTCTTGCATTCTACTAATTCCATATGCAAGACTGCATATGAGGAAACTACAGTGGTGTCTAAAAAGCCTATGGTGTCAACATTCTTAGGACCTGGAGTCAATGATTCCTAACATTCCTTGCATAAAGACAGCGTTCCTTTGGTGGGCAGAGGCGTGCCACCACAACAAGGGGCTCCCTTTCAATCTACCCCCTGCCGCCCAAACCCTAACAACAGACGCATCAGCCTATGCATGGGGGGCTCACTTGGCAAGGCAGTGCATTCAGGGCAAATGGAACCCGAGTCAGACGCACCTGCATATCAACCAAAAAGAAATGTTAACTGTACAGAATTCCCTGACAGCCTTCAAAGACCACATCTTTCCAGAACAATTATTGGTAAAGACAGACAACACCACAGTTATGTGGCACATAAACAAGCAGGGGGGAACCCACTCTTACCCTCTCTGCAGACTAGCCATGGCTTTGTGGAACACAGCCTTAGCTACCAAGTACACCTACAAGCTTAATTCCTGCCAGGCAAGCTAAATTCACTGGCAGACGACCTAAGCAGAAATCTCATGGATCCACACGAATGGAAACTGGAACCAAAAATCTTCAACCTCCTGAGGAACAAATTAGGGACTCTAGAGATGGACCTGTTTGCCCTCCCCCAGAACTACCAATTGGACAAATTCTGCACAAGCACTCCCCACAGTCAAGCTTGGAAAGTGGATGCCCTGTCCTTTTCCTTGGAAAGCCTCTCGGTTTATGCCTTTCCCCCTCTGCCTCTCCTCTTGAAGGTTCTGCTAAAGATCAAACAGGACAAACCAAGGACAATACTTATTGCATCAGACTGGCCTCGCCAGCACTGGTTTACCCCCTCTTGCGCAGCATAATACTGCTGGATCCATGGCACCTACCTCAGACACCTTCCCCGCTGTCCCAGCAGGCGGGCCAGATTCTGCACCCTCAGCTTCAAACCCTGAACCTTGCAGCCTGGCTAATTCCTTGAGCTCTCCAATAACATCCCCAGTAAGCAGTTGCTGGATGTCATTCTGGAAGCAAGGAGACCTAGTACTAGAAAATCCTATGCTGAAAAGTGGAAAAGATACTGTTCCTGGAGCCAGACCCAGGGTATGGGCACTACGGTGCCCAGCTTACCTCATATTCTTCAGTACTTAACAGAAGTGCTCCACAAGGGCTTAGCCTTCTCGTCAATTAAAATTCATGTCTGTGCAATTTCAGCACATTATAATACTAAACCACCTCTCTTCGCTCAACCCCTGTTAAAGTAATTCCTCAGAGGGGCTAAAAATTTAAGACCCCCCCCCAGGTGAGCCCCTACTCCAGCCTGGGACCTTAACTTTGTATTGGAAAAGCTCACTCTCCCTCCATTTGAACCAGCTGCAACTGCAGAGTTGAAATTCCTTTCTTGGAAAACAGCCTTCCTTCTAGCCATCACTTCAGCAAGAAGAGTGTCTGAATTACAGGCCCTCATGGCAGTGGAGCCCTTCATTATCTTCCATGCAGACAGGGTTTCCCTCAGGACCAATCCTTCCTTTATACCCAAGGTGATGTCTAGTGTTGGCTGTAAATCAGTCCATTCATTTGCCTACCTTTTTCCAGAATCCACAAAACAAAGGAGAACGAATTCTGCACTCTTTGGACGTGCACAGACAACTTAGATTTTATTTGGACAGGACTAAGCCTCTCAGCAAATATGAACAGCTGCTAGTTGGCTTTGCTGCAGAGGGGAAGGTCATTTCAAAGCAAACCATTTCTAAATGGATAGCCCATTGCATTCATTTCTGCTACAAGCACCATGGAAAACCTACTCCACAGGGGATAAGATCACATTCCACCAGGGCTTGCATCTACCTCTACAACCTTTCTCAGAGGGGTCCCTACCAAGGACATCCTAGAAGCTGCTACCTGGAGCTCTGTACATACCTTCACCAAGCATTACGACATGCCTAGTTTTTCTAAATCCAGAGCTGGTTTTGCCACTGCAGTTTTGCAGGGCTTAATAGCTGGCCCTAATGCTCTCTAACTTCCTCCTCCCTTCCTTAGCTTTGGGAATCAACCCAAATGTAATGACTGCAACAGTGAAACACGAAGAACATAGTACAGTTATATACGCTTACCATAAATGTAGATGTTCGAGTGTATTCACTTTTGCAGTCCTGGTTACTCTCCGTCCAGCCCCCTGACTTCTCTTGGCTCTACCTTTGCTTCTTGTTTTAAGCTTTCTGGTGTATTTGCTTTTTGATGGAGGTGTAACATAACATATAATTGCTTCCCTTTGTGGGAGCACCTGACATCTGGGGCAAGAAAAACTGATGTAATGGCGTCAGCTGCATGTTTTATACCTCTGACGACCTGACGTCATGGAAGAAGAGAAAGCATCCAACGCAGGACCCACGAGTCTGGTATTCAGGCTGGCTGAGGGATACCGGCAGGCAGATAACCCAAATATAATTACTGCAACAGTGAATACACTTGAACATCTACATTTATGGTAAGTGTACACAACTGTACTTTTTTCTATTTTACAGATTCCTAGGCTCTACCAATTTATCAGAAACTGTTAATAGAGACTGGGGTAATGTGTCATCAGAGGTAGATGTTCTTTGTGTTTCACTGTTGCAGCCATTACATTTGGGTTATCCTGCTGGCAGGTTGCCCTCAGTCGGCCTGAATTCCAAAGTCTTGGGTCCTGCGTCGGTTGCTGTTGCCCCTTCCCTGACATCAGGTCGTAAGGGGTATAAAAGATGCAGCCGATGCCATTTTCTTCAGTCTTTCTTGCCGTGTGGTGCCCGAAGCAGAAGCAGTTCTCAAGAGCCGGTCGGCCGACTCCTGAGATTTTCGTGTTCAAATTTCAGATCCAAAGTCTTCATTAAAAGCTAAATATCCTGTTGGGGAAACTTTTTTCTTGCTCCAGTCCGATGTCAGAAAAAGTTAATTGTATTTCTTGTGGGAAGCAAATACCTCATAAGGACTTTCATTCTTACTGTATTCCTTGCCTAGGCCCTGACCACGACGTAGCTAGTTGTCAGTTTTGTACTAGATTTAAGCAACGCAATATTAAGCGTTGGTACGATTTTGCATTAAGCTATTTTGGCCGAAGATTTAATTATAGAATGTCATTGGATAGCCATCCGACAACCAGAGTTCACAAAAAACGCAAAGAAAAAGAAAAAGGCTACCGAGGTCCAAAACCGATGAAGAGGCTTCTCCTAAGCCAGTCGCCGGTTCTCAGTGAAGCGCTTTCGCAGCCCCTGACGCCAGCTACTTTAGAGTCGCAGGCCGCTACCGACACCCACGTGGAGTCGACAAGACCGCTAGAAGCTCAAAGTATTGGAGCCATGGAGACTATTCCCTTAGATGGGTCCGGAGCCGCTGAGCAGGCATCGGCTTCTGAGGGTGTATTCAGACCTAAACAGTTATACATTAAAATGACTTCAGCTTCAAAGGCAAAGACTAAAGCACCTTTAAAGACAAATAAACAAGTTCAACAGCCTCATGGACAGGCCTCCATGCCCAAAAAACAGATGCTCAAAATGGCCAAAGACTTAATTAGCTTGATCAGGGGTTCACATCCCCCTCCTGATAAGAGGCCTAGGCAAGAGACAGACTATTAATCTTCAGATCAGGTTTCCATTTCTTCTGATTCCTCTTCTGGTCAGGAATATTCTCTACCTCACTGTGAGGATTCTGATGCTGAAGAAATCTTTTCCTTCAGCTTCTCCTCCTGAGGACTACTCTTTTGGAGAAACCTTGCATACCATGAGGGAGCATTTCCACTGGGAGAGCCAAGATTTTTCAGAATCTAAGAAAAGGCTCAGAGATTTCCTTTTACTACCTCATCACAGGCCTCTAGCTATTCCACCTGTGTTAGACATTGTAGATGATGTATTTTCAGAGTCCATTCTGACCCCTGACTCCTTACCTCCAGCTCCTGTTAAGCCCGCCAGATACTACAGGGTTCCTGACTCTCACAAATTCCTTTTCAAAAACCCTGCTGCAGACCCAGAAACTATTTCTCAGGGTCCCAAGGGGGTCAAGGCTTCCACTGCAAAGAATCCTACCCCCTCTGACAGAGATTATAGAGCACTAGACAGATGGGGAAAAAAGATTTACACATCTGTTACCTTGGCTATAAGGGCCGTAAATTGCCAGTTTCATATGCTCAAATATCAGCAAATTATCATGACGCTGCTTAAACAGAAAATGTTGATAAATTCTAAATGTGCAGAAAACAAAGAAATGCAGGATTTATTGCATGCAGCTGAACAAGTTGGAAAGCATACTTTGCAATGTTGTTTTGATTCTCTAGAGGCCTCCTGCAGGGCCGCTGTTACGGGTTCTGTCATTAGGAGGCATGCTTGGTTAAAGGAACAAAATCTGCCTGATCATGTCAAAGCAAAATTATTAAATGCTCCATTACAGCATGATACCCTGTTTGGTGTTAAGGCAGAAGAGGTGTTAAAGAAAATGGAGGACAAAGCTAAATCTATGCAAACGGTCAAGGAATTCTTACAGGTACAGCCTCCTAGGTTTAGCAGACACTGGCCTACATAGAATTGGTCCTTTCCAGTGTCAGACGGATCTCAAAGGGGCAGATCCAGATGCCCTAGAGGCAGATCCCAGCCACAAAGTTCGTACAGGTTTAAGCAATGGGGTGCTTCTACCTCCAAAAGCGGAGAGGACAAATCACAGCCATACAGGAAACCGTCCCAATGACTTCCCCCTGCCTGTACCAAGCACTTATCTTCTGGCAGCACCCTTAGGGGGAAAACTAGCACTTTTTTCTCGAAATTGGCGACAAATGGGTTCTAGACATAGTGTAACAAGGCTACAAGTTTCACTTCCATACCCTGCCAAGGACAAGCAGTTGGCCAGACCTGCCAAAAAATCAATGGGCAGAGGCTCAAAAACAAGTTGCATCTCTCATGCACATGGGGGCTATTCAATAAGTGCCACAGCAAGAGCAGGGACAAGGATTTTTACTCAAGACTGTTCTTGGTACCCAGAAAGGACAAAACATGGAGACCAATTCTGGACCTATCTATTCTAAACACTTACCTGGATATACCCAAATTCAAGATGTTGACCTTGCAGCAGCTTCTGCCCATGCTGGGCAGCAATGCTTGGCTTGTGACTTTAGACCTAAAAGAGGCATACCTGCATGTCCCAATCAGACAGTCATGCAGAAGATACCTCAGATTCAAGGCTGGCTCAAAGCATTACCAATTTTCTGCACTGCCCTTTGGCTTATCTACTGCGCACAGGGTCTTCACAGTGTCTGGCACCAGTAATTGCTTTCTGCAGACAAAGAGGAATACAAATATATCCTTACTTGGACGACTGCCTCATTCAAGCAGAGAACAAGGACATTCTACTACAGCATCTGGCATTTTAACATGCCTAGGGTACACAGTCAACAAAAAGAAATCAAAACTAGTACCCTCACAAGAGATAATATTCCTGGGTGCAAGCTTAAATACAACTGCCCAGATGGCTTATCTCACGCCAGACAAACAAAGGCAACTGACTACCTATTTCAAGGAAATGGCAACAAAGGCCCGGTTATCTGCCAGACAAATTCTGCAGGCTTTGGGCTTCATGGCATCCTACTAATTCCATATGCAAGACTGCATATGAGGAAACTTCAATGGTACCTAAAAAGTGTCTGGACACAACATTGCCACAGCTTGGAAACAATGATTTCTCTCATTCCCTGCCTGCAACAGGAGTTTTGATGGTGGGCAAAGGCTTGTCACCAAAACAAGGGACAGCCATTCTCAATACCCCCAGCCAGGCAGAACCTTACGACGGATGCATCAGATTATGCCTGTGGGGGCCCACATGGCAGGAAGAGGTATTCAGGGCATCTGGTCCGCAAACTAAATGCATCTACATATCAATCAAAAGGAGATGCTAGCTGTTCAAAATGCCCTGATAGCCTTCAAGGACCTAATTCATCCAGGACAACTTCTGATAAAGACAGACAACACCACGGTCATGTGGTACATAAACAAGCAGGGGGGCACTCACTCTTACCCCCTCTGCAGACTAGCCATGGCTTTATGGGACACAGCATTGACTTAACCAAGTTCATCTGCAGACACAATTCCTGCCAGGAAAGGAAAATACTCTGGCAGATGAACTAAGCAGAAACCTCATGGATCCACAAGTCTTCAGCATGATAACAAAGAAATGGGGACGCCCAGACATCTTTTTGCCTCCCCTCACAACAATCAACTAAAAAGATTCTGCACAAGGACTTATCACAGACAAGCATGGAAAGTGGACGCCTTATCTTTCAGCTGGACAAACCTATCAGTATATGCCTTTCCTCCACTGCCTCTCCTCCCCAAAGTACTCCTAAAGGTCAGACAGGAGAAACCAAAAATGATTTTGATTGTTCCAGACTGGCCACGCCAGTACTGGTATCTAATCTTAAGGAACTTGTCTCAATGCCCAGCCTGGACCTTACTTCAAATAGCTCATCTGCTGTCCCAACAAAACAATCAGATTCTGCACAGCCAACTCAGGACCCTAAACCTGGCAGCATGGCGGATAATGTAGCCATACAAAGCACACCTCTTAGTAAAGCTGGGATGGATGTCATTTTAGAAGCCAGAAGGCCTAGTACTAGAAAATCCTATGCTGGAAAATGGAAGAGATTTTGTGCTTGGAACCAAGCTCAAGGAACTGATACAGCTGTCCCAAATATTCCTCAGATTTTGCAATACTTAACTGAGATGCTGGACAAAGGCCTATCTTTCTCATCAATTAAAATCCATGCCTCTGCCATTTCGGCTCATTACAATACAGCGCCACCACTCTTTTCTCATCCTTTACTAAGGCAGTACCTCAGAGGAGCCAAAAATTTAAGGCCTCCAAGGAGAACACCAACACCTGCATGGGACCTCAATTATGTCTTGGAAAAACTCACCTTACCTCCTTTTGAGCCAGCTGCTATGGCAGATATAAAGTATTTATCTTGGAAAACAGCTCTGCTGCTAGCAATAACTTCTGCAAGACGAGTGTCAGAGCTACAGGCTCTCATGGCTGTGGAACCCTTTATCACTTTTTATCCGGACAGGGTCTCTCTGAGGACAAACCCTACATTTATGCCTAAGGTAGTATCCAGTGTAGCCCTTAACCAAACTATTAATTTGCCAACTTTTTATCCAAATCCACAAAACAAGGGGGAGACAATTCTGCATTCTTTGGACGTACACAGACAACTTAGATTCTACTTGGATAAAACCAAAGTTTTCAGAAAGACAGAACAATTACTAGTGGCATATGTTGCAGGATCACAAAGAACGGCCATCTCCAAGCAGACTATTTCAAAGTAGATAGGTCACTGCATTCGTTTCTGCTACTCTCAGCATGGCAAACCTGTGCCTAAGGACATTAGGCCACATTCAACCAGAGCTGCAGCCACTTCTGCAGCCTTTCTCAGGGGAGTACCAACCAAAGACATTTTAGAGGCTGCTACTTGGAGTTCATTGTATACCTTTACAAAACTTTACAATCTACCACTTTACTCTAAATGTAGGGCAGGCTTTGCCACTGCAGTTCTGCAGAGCCTCATAGCCGCCCCTAATGCTATTTAGTTCCATCCTCCCATCCATAGCTTTGGGAATCTACCCAAATGTAATGACTGCAACAGTGAAACACGAAGAACCTAGTACAGATGTTCATCGTGCATACAGCTGCAGTAATCACAGATGGGTTTTCAGCCATCAGGCGGTCCCTCGGTCGGCCGAATTCCAAAGTCTTGGTCCGGCGTCGGTTGTCGTCGCTTACTCCTCTGACGTCAGTAAGGCCAGAGTATATAAGACACAGCCGACGCCATGTTCTTCAGTCATTTTTGCCGCGCGGTGCCCGAAGCAGAAGCAGTTCGCACGTGCCGGTCGGCCAGCTCCTGAATTACAAAAAAAATTGGAACCGAAGTCTTCTTTAAAGCTAAGTACCCCGTTGGGGAAACTTTTCTTGCCTCAGACCGATGTCAGAAAAAGTTAATAATTGTATTTCTTGTGGGAAGCAAATACCGCATAAGGATTTCCATTCCCGTTGCATACCTTGTTTGGGCCCAGACCACGGCCTCGGGCTGTCGCTGCGCTACCTTCAATAAACGCACTATCAAGTGTCGGGCGGAGTTCGCCCAACACTACTTTGGTAAAGCTTTTGATTATAAGATGTCTTTGGACACTCCGACTACTGTTTTGTCCAAAAAACGCAAGGAAAAGGACCGACACGCGAGACCCGCGGTCGACACCACGCCAAAACAGGCTACACGTGGTCCGGTTCTCAGCGAGACGCCTTTGCAGTCCCTGACTACCGACGACACTCCTTTGGCGGTGTTCTCTGTACCCGAGACCGCTGGGTCCTCGGTCCTTTCCCAGACTACAACCGAAGCCCCTGCTAATGTCGAGCCTACTAATGTGGACAGGTCCACCTCCACCCATGGTGTATTTAGGCCCTCATCTTCTTTTTCAATAAAGGCTTTTACTAAATCCAAAGCAGCCAGGCATCCCACGAGGCCTGTTGCACAGGGCCCATCTCCTGGACCCATGCCTAAGAAACAGATGCTTAAAATGGCTGAGGATTTAATTACTCTTATCAGAGGTTCTCAGCCCCCTCCTGACAAGAGACCCAGAGTGGAGGAAAAATCTCCCTCTTCTGATCAGGGATCCATTTTATCAGAACATTCTGATGCAGAGGAACACTCTTACTCCCCTTTTGAGGATTCAGATGCAGAACAGTCCATTCCTTCTGTATCCCCTCCTGAGGATTTTTCTTTTGGGGAAACCTTGCACACTTTGAGGGAACACTTCCATTGGGAAGGCCAAGACTTTTCAGATTCCAAGAAAAAACTTAGGGAATTTCTTTGGTTACCTCAGCACAGACCTCTGGCTATACCCCCTGTTTTGGATGTACTGGATGATGTCTATTCGGAGGCTTGCCTTAACCCTGATTCTCTGCCTCCTGCACCAGTAAAACCTGATAGGTATTACAGAGTACCCAGCTCTCACCAATTTCTCTACAAAGGCCATAATGCTGACCCTGAAACCATTTCACAAGGCCCCAAGGGATTGAAGGCCTTCACTGCCAAGAATCCACTCCCTGCAGAAAGGGAATCCAGATCTCTAGAAAGGTGGGGAAAAAGGTATATACCTCGGCCACCCTAACCATGAGGGCCTTAAACTGTCAGTTTCATATGATTAAATATCAACAGTACCTGTTATCACAATTAAGGAACAAAATGTCTCAACCTGAACAACCAGATTTAAAGGAGTTACAGGATATGATGCATAGTGCAGAGCAAGTGGGTAAACACACCTCACAATGTGATTATGATGCCCTAGAGGCTTCCAGTAGAGCGGCTGCCACAGGATCAGTCATTCGCAGACATGCCTGGCTTAGGGAACAAAATTTACCTGATCGTGTGAAAGCTAAACTTCTTGATGCTCCTTTACAAAAGGATGTACTATTTGGTACTAATGCTGAGGACATACTACGGAAAATGGAAGAAAAAGCCAAATCTATGCAAACTGTCAAGGCTTTCTCACAGGTCCAACCACCACGTTTTAGCAGAAATTGGCCTTCAAAAAACTGGTCCTTTCCAGCCACTGACAAGCCCCAAAGAGGTAGATACAGACGCACAAGGGGCAGAGGGCAATCACAAGGATCATATAGAGGCAGACAATGGCAATCTCCAGCACCAAGAGGTGGTGAAGACAGTGCACAACAATACAGGAAGCAAACCCAATGACTCCCTCATTTCCATGCCAAGCAAGTCTCAGCTGACAGCACCTTTGGGAGGAAACTAGCATTATTTGCAAGCAATTGGCATATTGTCACAACAGACAAATGGATACTGGACATTATAAACAGAGGCTACAAATTTCAATTTCACACTCTTCCAAAATGAGAGGCATGCCAAACCTGCCACAAAATCAAAGGGCAGAGGCACAACTGCAAATTTCAAAGCTCCTAAACATGAGAGCTATACAAAAGGTACCTACACACCAACAAGGTCAAGGTTTTTATTCAAGACTTTTTCTGGTACCAAGAAAAGGAACCGACTGGAGACCCATTTTGGACTTATCCATCCTAAACACATTCCTACTCGTGCCAAAATTCAAGATGCTCACATTACAGCAACTTCTTCCCATGCTGGGCAAGGAGTTTTGGCTGGTAACATTGGACCTCAAGGAGGCATACCTGCATGTCCCAATCAGACAAAGCTGCAGAAGATACCTCAGATTTCTTGCAGGTTCAATCCACTATCAATTCTCTGCATTGCCGTTTGGCTTATCTACTGCGCCCAGAGTATTCACAAAGTGCCTGGCATCAGTGATTGCCTACTGCAGACTTCAAGGGGTACAAATTTACCCTTATCTGGATGACTGCCTGATCCAAGCGGACAGCAAACGCATACTACTGGAACATCTGACATATGTGACACGGTTACTGCTTTCTCTGGGATATACCATCAACAAGGAGAAATCAAGACTAACACCATCTCAGAAAATAACCTTCCTGGGTGCCAACTTGGACACAAACACCCAGATGGCATATCTTATGCCAGAAAAACAATGGCAACTATCGCAGTACTTCAAAACACTAGCAAAAAGTACCAGGCTTACTGCAAGGAAAATCCTGCAAGCTCTGGGATTCATGGCATCTTGCATTCTTCTAATCCCATGTGCAAAGCTGCATATGAGGAAACTTCAATGGTACCTAAAAAATCTATGGCCTCAACACAGTCACAGTTTGGAAGCAATTATACCAATAATTCCATGTTTGCAAAAGGAATTTCTATGGTGGGCCCAAGCATGTCAAGTAAACACAGGCCTTCCATTCTGCAAGCCTCAAGCAAAACAAGTCATAACCACAGACGCCTCAGATTACGCCTGGGGCACATGAAGGACAGGTGCATTCAGGGCAGATGGTCCCAAAAGGAAAAGCACCTTCACATCAATCAAAAGAAATGCTAGCAGTAATAAATGCAATTACAGCTTTCAAGGACTTCCTGCATCCAGGACAATTACTGATAAGAACAGACAACACCATAGTAATGTGGTACATAAACAAACAAGGAGGAACACATTCATACCCCTTGTGCAGACTAGCCATGACTCTTTGGAACTTGGCTCTGGAAAGACAAATCGAACTTCAAGCACAGTACTTGCCAGGACTGGAAAACACACTGGCAGACACTCTAAGCAGAAATATGACAGATCCAGACGAATGGAAGTTACATCCTCAGGTGTTTACAGAGATAATCCAAGCGTGGGGGAGGCCAGACATAGATCTTTTTGCCTCCCACAGGAACCATCAACTGAAAAAGTTTTGTTCAAGGACCTTTTATCCAAAGGCCTGGAAAGTGGACGCCCTTTCATTCAGTTGGACATCATGGACAGTTTATGCATTCCCACCTCTGCCCCTTCTGCCCAAGGTGCTTTTGAAAGCAAGAACAGACAAACCGAGGATGATACTGATTGCTCCAGATTGGCCAAGGCAACACTGGTATCCACTCCTGAGGAGCCTAACACATACTCCTCCCTGGTCCCTGCCTCTAATGCCTCTCCTACTGACTCAGAACAGCTACAAAACTCTTCACAGTCGGCTGAAAACACTCAACCTCGCTGCATGGAAAATTCCTTGACACCACAATAGTCCCTACTCTCCAAGGAGGTGCAGGATGTCATTTTGGAGGCCAGAAGACCATCTACTAGAAAAGCTTACTCCGCAAAATGGAAGCGGTTTTGCTGTTGGAATGAGAAAAGAGGCCAGGACCCTAGAAAATTGAACTTGCCTCAGGTTTTACAGTACCTAGCTGAACTGCTGAACAGTGGACTTTCATTTTCTTCCATAAAATACATGCCTCAGCCATTTCTGCAGAATTCAACACGGATCCTCCTTTATTCTCTCACCCACTCTTATGACAGTTCCTCAGAGGGCTAAGAATATAAGACCTCCAAGGAAGCAACCAATACCAGCCTGGGACCTTAATTACATACTAAAAAATTAACATTGCCTCCTTTGAACCTGCTGCCTCAACAGATCTGCAACATTTGTCCTGGAAAACAGCTTTCCTTCTGGCCATCACTTCAGCTCGTAGGGTTTCTGAACTACAGGCCCTCATGGCGGTGCAGCCCTTCCTCATCTTCCATCAGGACAGGGTTTCCCTTCGTACCAACCCTTCTTTTATGCCAAAAGTGGTATCCAGGGTAGCCTTAAATCAAGCCATACACCTACCTACCTTTTATCCTAACCCTCAAAACAAAGGGGAGAGGCTGCTTCACACTTTAGACATCCATAGGCAGCTACGTTATTATTTGGACAGAACAAAGTCCTTCAGGAAATCAGAACAACTTTTTGTGTCCTATGCCGTAGGGGCTCAAGCGAAACCAGTTACCAAACAGACCATTTCCAAGTGGATTGGCCACTGCATACGGTTTTGTTATTCCTATCATGGGAAATCTGTCCCTACTGGTATCAGATCTCACTCCACCAGGGCCACAGCCACCTCTACAGCCTTCCTCAGAGGTGTTCCTACTAAGGATATTTTGGAGGCAGACACTTGGAGTTCTGTACATACCTTCACAAAACACTACCACCTACCCTTATATTCCAGAACAAGAGCATGCTTTGCCACTGCTGTTTTGCAGGGCATTCTGGCTCAATCCAGTTCCTCATAGTACCTACCACCCTATGCATAGCTTTGGGACTCTACCCATCTGTGATTACTGCAGCTGTATGCACGATGAACATAGTACAGTTTTGTACCTACCATACATGTAGATGTTTGAGTGCTAATACAGCTGCAGTACAGGTTTCCCTCCCTCCTTCCCCACTTGGTAAAGGCACGGGGCCTAACAACCTCTTCATACCACCTGACTGGGTTATCCTGCTATGTTTTATTTGCTTGCTTACACTGATTTTGCATTACATTGCATTGCCTGCATATGTAGATGAGCCTTATTTATGTATTGCCTTCCTTTTGGGGGCACCTGACATCTGGGGCAAGAAAGACTGAAGAACATGGCGTCGGCTGTGTCTTATATACTCTGGCCTTACTGACGTCAGAGGAGTAAGCGACGACAACCGACGCCGGACCAAGACTTTGGAATTCGGCCGACCGAGGGACCGCCTGACGGCTGAAAACCCATCTGTGATTACTGCAGCTGTATTAGCACTCGAACATCTACATTTATGGTAGGTACAAAACTGTACTTTGTGTACACTTACCATAAATGTAGATGTTCGAGTGTATTCACTCTTGCAGTCCAGGTTACCCACCCACCATCCCCCTTATTTTTGCTGGAAATTATCTCTCCTTCTCTGATCTGTACAACCTATGTGGTGAATTTGCTTATAGATGAAGGTAAAGTTTATTTTAATGCATGTATGTGTTACATATATTTAGCTTACCCTTTTGGGGGCACCTGACATCTGGGGCAAGAAAAACTGAATAAAATGGCTTCGGCTGCATCTTTTATATCCCTGACGACCTGATGTCAGGGAAGGGGCAACAGCAACCGATGCAGGACCCAAGACTTTGGAATTCATGCCGACTGAGGGCAACCTGCCAGCAGGATAACCCAAATGTAATGACTGTAACAGTGAATACACTCAAACATCTACATTTATGGTAAGTGTACACAACTGTACTTTCTTCTGTAATGTGCTGTATTTGTTGAAAATTTGCCTGAAAGGTTGCCAGCAGCCAGTAAAATGAAAAGTACATGTGTTTCCTATGTACCTGTCATTGCGGTGTTTTGTAATTTTTACTGCAGCTCTAAGTAAAGTTTGGAATGGTAACCGTCTGGAGTAAATGTATCCTTGTAGACTTTTTTTTTTAAAGTGAAGTCCTGTAATTATTAAAAAAAAAATGTCTCTTTAGTTCTTCTGGACAGTACTGCGAAAATAGATGTTTCTGTGTGTGTCTGTTTTCCTGTCTGTCAGTTAATTGTTCTTGGGTGTAAAGGTGCCTAGCAGTCATGTACATCCGCTCAAGTCAAAATTGTTTGAATGCTTAAAAATATTAAGTTTCATGGCAGTATCCTTACCTACAAGCCAATTATCTAGCCTGAAGTGCCCAATACTTCCTGTGAGAAGAGTTGATAATGTGGTTGCAGGAAGGTAAAGAACTTGGTCTTCCTTTACTTGGTTGAAACAACAAATCCTTGCTAGGCTCAATAGCAGAGTTTATTAAATTAAATTGCTTTAATATTTATCTGCACATTTTCTGGCAGGTAAATAGTTGCTGTATACATTTATGATACGTAATGTTAAGTTGTCAATCTCGCCTTCATTCTTGCTGGATGGGTTCGGAGCCGATCCTCGGCTCCGACTCGGCACTTGCTTTAGCTTGAGAACTCCTTTTACCAGCTCGAGGCAACCCTATATCCCATGATGCAAGGCGGAACTACCTCAGATCTCGTTTGCCGCTTAGCGAAAGAGGTCTCCTTTGCCAGCTGAGGTAAGTAATTTTCTTGTCAAAAGAGAAAAGGCTTAGTTAGGGTTTTATTTCCCCCTTGTTTCCATTTTTTATAGTCTGTAGTGTGTTACAGCCCACCCTATTCCCTTATTTTTCAAAACTTTATTTCCTTTAGTGTAAAAGTTTAGTTAGGCCTAAACCCCATTGGTTAATCCCTACCTGTGTGTTGTGTGTTAGGGGATTAATTGTGTGTGTTTGTTGGGGTGTGTGTGTGACTTCCTCCTAGGATTATGTCTAAGGAAGGCAAGGTCTCAGGCTTCAAGAAGTGTGACTCGTGCTGTCAGAAAATGTCTCTGACAGACGGTCACACTTCTTGTGTTTACTGCCTGGGGCTTTTGCACCTGCAGGACTCCTGTGCTTTGTGTCACTCTTTTAGCCAGAGAGTCCTGCAGGAACGGAGGAATAAGCTAATCCTCTGTGACTTACTTAAGCCAGAAGGTTCTCCATCTAAAGCAGGGTCTGGGAAACCTTCTAAGCCACCGAAGGCTCAGGCTTCAGTACCCAAGCCTCCTCCGGTGGCTCCGGCTCCGTCGGAGCCGAGATCGGCTCCGGCTGGAACCTATCTATCTACTTCAAAAGTAGTGGGTTCGGCACCGACTGGTTCCGACACCTTGTCTACTGTGGCCTTGTCGGCTCCGGCTGGAGCCGACACCTTATCCAGCATCGGAGCCGAGAAACCTTCGGCTCCATCTGGAATTCAGGGACTTCGGCTCCGATGACTTCGTCCCGAAGAGATCTCGGTCCCCGCCGTTGCAGAGTATCCACTGCCCGGGTCTCCTCTTTGTCGGAGCGGAGCCATCGGAGCCGATCTTCGAGATCTTCCAGGCTGTCTGACCATGACTTAGAGAGGGTGGTAAGCAGGCTGTTGAAGTCGCAGGCACTGGCCCAAATGCTCCATAGCCCGTCTCAACAGACTTGCTATTGTCTCACCCTTGAACTTCCTCCTCCGACTCCACACCAGAGTTTGGAGCCGGAGCTTCGGACAGCGACTGTTTGGCCGAGCCGATACATCCTTCGGCTCCGTCGTCCTCGGCTCCGATCTCCTCCTTGATGCCTTCCTTGGAGGGATCCGGTCGTCGGGTTTCCCTTGTCGGCTCCGAGGGGGCTAGTGGCATCAGACCCTTGTCCGACCCCGCTCTCCCTCTCGGGGCTTCGGCTTTGGTAAGCTCGGTGCCGACATCGCCTCGAGCCTTCCCTCTCAGTGGAGCCGGGAATTCCTGTATCCTCGGATCGGGGATATTCCGGCCTCCCGGGGAGGGGAGCCTTTGAGGTGATGAGGAGGGTCCTGGCCTCTGAGCCAGGTCAACGGTCCATCCCTCTAGCTCCTCCCTCTTCAGTGAGTGTAGACGCCTCTTGCCAGCCTCTTGCTCTCAGGCCCAGGGATCCATCGCCCCAGGTTTCCCCATTGGGAATTTCCTCCTCTTCCGAAGTTTCTCCTGATCCAGCAGGTGAACCCCCTCGGAAGAGGACGTGTAAGAGGAAACACACAGACTCCCCCGAGTCTACTACATTGGATACCGACTTAGATGAGTCGGAGGGTTCCCCACGATCCCCCTCTGAGGATGTCTCCTTTTCAGACATCCTTGAGCTCCTCAAACAGAGGGGGAATTGGCCATCCATTGATCCCTCCGAGGATGAGTCGGTATACCTGGAGGCTTTTGGATCCCGACCCTCCACCTCATGGGTGTCTCCACCTTTCGACCCACTTATGCAGGTAGTGGCTCGGAAGGCGTGGGCGGCTCCAATTTTGCGGACCCCTTTAAGGCGTCCTTCACCAATACCCCCTTTGATGGTTCGGCTTTGTTCGGACCTCAGGTGAAGGATACCTTGACCAGGTGTGAGCAGGACGGTAAAACTCTTTCTGCCGTTGGAGTCCATTTTTCCACTCCTTCTAGACCATATCCCAAGGGTCAGAAGGGGGGGAAGATGTGGTTCCGCAAAGCCCAAGGAGCTACACCGGACACACGTGGTCAGTTTACCCCCAGAGGCAGAGGGGGTAACAATAATAGACGCCACCCTAGAGGCAGGGGGGGGTCCTCAGAACCAGGGCAACAGGGAGTCTCTTCCTGAGAAGCCTTTTCAGCATCCCTGAGGTGTTGCCCGACTGTCCACCCTTGGAGGCAGTCGGGGGAAGGATTTCGCTGTACCCAGTAGCCTGGCAATCCCTATCACAAGATATGTGGGTACAGTCGATCATATCCGAGGGTTACAAAATCCCCTTGAAGGTATCCCGTACCTCAACAATCCCTTCCAGACATCTCACCCGGTCAAAGGGATTAGGCAGAAGAGGAGGTTTCAAAGCTCCTAGAAAAAGAGCTCCAGACTGTGCCGGCAGACCAGGTAGGGTCCGGCGTCTACTTGAGATTCTTTTTGGTCCCCAAAAGGACGGGAGATTGGAGACCAATATTAGACCTGAGCAGTCTAAACAGATTTGTCAAAAAGGCAAGATTCCGGATGGTCACGCTTCAGTCCATTCTGCCCTTTCTGGGCAAGGACAACTGGATGTGCTCTATAGACCTTCAGGACGCGTACTATCACATAAAGATTCACAGGCGCTCCAGAAGGTTTCTCCGCTTTCGGCTAGGGACCAGTCATTACCAATTCAGAGCCCTGCCCTTTGGCCTCACTTCAGCCCCCAGAGTGTTCACCAAATGCATGGCAGTGGTCACAGCTCATCTGAGACGTCAAGGATTCCAAGTGTTTCCTTATTTGGACGACTGGCTCCTCTCCGCCTCCACCAGGTGTCAGCTTCTTCAGACCAGAGACTACACTCTACAGCTTTGCAGGAGTTTGGGAATTTCAGTAAATTTCGAAAAATCTTCTCTGCTGCCTTGCCAATCTATCACCTTTATAGGCGCAGAATTAAACACAGTCAAAATGTTAGCCAGACTAACAGATCAAAGAATTCTGGACATCCAAAAATTCGTTCGGATTTTATTGCAGAGCAACAAGGTCAAAGCCAGATTTATACTGAAGGTTCTAGGTCTTATGGCTGCAGCCATTGTTCTACTACCACTGGCTCGCTTCCACATGCGTCTTCTGCAGTGGATGCTATTCACGCAGTGGTCGTACCACAGTCTCCCGATGAGGCACGAAATCTTAGTCACACAGTCGTGCAGAACTCATCTGATTTGGTGGATATCTTCCCCTCTTCTTCATCAGGGCCGACCTTTTGTTTCCCCTCCTCCAGTTGCCACAGTCACTACGGATGCCTCTCTCATCGGGTGGGGGGGGCATTATCAGGGCAGGATGGTCCACGGACGGCAACCCATAGAATACCATCTGCACATAAATGTCCTGGAGATGAGAGCGGTGCTTTTAACGTTGCAGGCCCTCAACGACTTTCTTCCCACGGGGACTATTGCAGTACAAACGGACAACATGTCCGTGGTCTGGTACATCAACAAGCAGGGCGGCCCCAGGTCCTCTCCGTCGCGTCGAGAAGCTCTCAGACTTTCGCAATGGGCAATCTCCTCTCATCGGTTTCTGATAGCAATGCACATCCCCGGCAGGTCCAACCTCTTGGCGGACAGGCTGAGCAGATCCATTCTGATGCCTCACGGTGGTCTCTCAATCAATCTGTAGTGGATCAGATTTTTTCTGCAGTGGGGCACTCCTTGTTGCGATCTTTTTGCTACTCCTCAAAACAACAAGTGCCCCGATTATTTCACCCTCTTTCCCCTTCCAGGCCAACCCATGAGAGACTCTCTAACCCAGGATTGGCCCCGGGGACTTCTGTATGCTTTTCCTCCTTTTCCCTTGATTCCACAAGTCATTCAGAAAGCCACCGTTTTGAGAGCCAAGTTGATTCTCATTGCCCCTTATTGGCCTCGACAAATTTGGTTTCCGTCTCTGCATCGTCACCTTCTGGTGCAGCCCTGGCATCTGGACCCAGTTCCGGATCTCTTGATCCACCAGTCGGGTCAGCAACACCGGGCCATTCATTCTCTCAACCTCACTGCTTGGTTGCTCCACTTCCTTCCCTAGCCAGGCTTCCGATGATCTCTGACTCCGTCGAGACATCTTAGTGTCTTCCTTAAAGTCGTCCACTAGGACTGTTTATGCTAGCAATTGGCGACGTTTTTCTATTTGGGCAAATTCCAGGAAAACTAATCCCTTTACTGCTCCTGTACATTCTGTTTTAGATTTCCTGGCGGAGGTTTTTCATTCAGGATCCTCGTCATCTACAGTTAAAATACAACTGGCTGCTATTTCCAAGTATCATGTTGGCTTGCATGACAATAACATTATGTCTCATAGATTATGCAAGGCCTTTCTGAGAGGAGTTTTTCTCCTAAAGCCTATAAAGCAGCCTCCTCCAATGGGATCTAAACTTAATGTTGGCATCCTTGATACTACCTCCTTGAACCATCTGCTTCATGTTCTTTGAAGTTATTGACCTGGAAAACTATATTCTTACTGGCTGTCACTTCAGCAAGGAGGGATTCCGAGATTCAAGCTCTCTGCATTCGTTCCCCTTACTTGGTTTTTCATAAGGACAGGGTATCATTAAGAACTAACCCTTCCTTTCTCCCCAAAGTTGTGTCTCAAACCAATATTAACCAATCTATAGATCTACCAGTCTTCTTCCCAAACTATTCCGACAGAGCTGAACAGAAGCTTCATTTTTTGGATGTCCATCGTCAGCTCAGGTACTATTTGCATAGAACTAAACAATTCAGAAAATCGGACCAATTATTTGTCTCCTATGCAGAAAACAGGATAGGTCTTCCAGTTTCTAAAGTGACCTTATCCAGATGGTTGACTTCCACCATTTCCTTTGTGTACTCTCTCAGAGGCAAGCAGCTATCTTCTAAACCAAAAGCACACTCAACCAGGAGTCTATCCACTTCTGCAGCTTTTCAGGATAGACTACCCATTGATACTATTTGTGCAGCAGCTACTTGGGCCATGCCTCATACCTTTGTCTCTCATTACAAGTTGGACTTGGCCTCCAGAGATAGGGCCAGTTTTGGTTCCACAGTTCTCAAGAGACTGTTCCATTGAGCCACCCGGGATACAGGTGCTAGGGACGCGGTCCCATCCAGCAAGAATGAAGGCGAGATTGACAACTTAACATTTAGAAGTTATGTACCTACCATAACGTTCCATGTTAGTTGTCTTCTCTCGCCTTCTTTCTTGCGTCCCTCCCTCCTACCCCCTGGCCTGGACAGATCTTGGAGTTCCTATCAGGTTGTTTTCCTCCTGAGCCTTCGTATGAGGACTCTTTTTATGAACTTGTTTCCTAATTATGTTAGGTTAGTCCTTAGCAGGGTAGGTTAGCTACCAAACGAGATCTGAGGTAGTTCCGCCTTGCATCATGGGATATAGGGTTGCCTCGAGCTGGTAAAAGGAGTTCTCAAGCTAAAGCAAGTGCAGTCGAGCCGAGGATCGGCTCCGAACCCATCCAGCAAGAAAGAAGGCGAGAGAAGACAACTAACATGGAACGTTATGGTAGGTACATAACTTCTAATTTAACATGATGTTGTTCGTGTTTCACTGTTGCAGTCATCACCTGTGGGTTATCCCTGCTGTGGTAGCCCTTGGCCAGCCCGAATACCAGAGTCCAAGTTTTTCTGCGTCGGCTGCTGTCGTTGGTGACTGACATCAAGTCGTCAGTGCTATAAAGGAAGGCAGCCGACCCTATTACATCAGTCTTTCTTGCCTAGGAGCCCGTAGCAGAAGCAGTTTGCATGTGTGCTGGTTGATCGCTACCAGAGTTTGAACTATAGCTGAAAACGTCTAAAGCTAAGTACCCCGTTGGGGATCCTTTTTTCTTGCACTAACCAATGTCTGAAAAAGTTAACAATTGTCTTGCCTGTGGAAAGTAAGTACCACACTGAGACTTCCATTCATACTGTGTCACTTTAGGCCCAGACCATGACGTCCCCCATTGCTGGTTCTGTGCCCTCTTTAATGTGAGAACCATTTGTCGTAGAGCTCTTATTGTAGCCCGGTATTTTCGTCTTCTGTCTTCACATTCCGAAATGGTGTCAGTCAGCCAACAAATCTGTAGACATTTTGAAAAAACATAAGGATAAAGATAGAGATAGACCACACAAGGCTAAGCCTTCCGACAACTCTGCCGCTAAGCAGGTAGTCAGTTCTCAGGAATTCAGTGAGGCGCTTTCACAGCCCCTGATACCTGATTTGATACCTTCGCAGGCCTCTACTGAGACCCTTTCAGAGTCCGGTATGCCGCAGAAATCTTCTTTGTCTTCCGGGCCTTTGGTTGTCTCTGCCTTGGTTGGGTCCGGAGCCGCGATGCAGGCACTGGCTTCCGAGGAGGTTTTTTGCACTACCGAATCTAGACAGAAAACAATGCCTTCTCCGACTACCATTTCTCTCAGACCGATGGATCGTCTTGGGTCTAGAAGCAAGGCCACTCCTAGGAAAACTACCTCTAGCCACCATTTTACTCCTGCTCCACCACCCCAAGCTGAAATGCTTAAAAATGCAGAGGATCTTATCACCCTTATCAGGGGTAGTCAGGCCACAACTTCTAAAAGGAAAAGAGACCTTGCTCCTGAAATACTGACAGAACAAGATTCTGAGGAGTCTGATTATTTAGAACAACCACCTCTGAGTGCTTATGAGGATTCAGATGCAGAGGAATCCATTCCTTCTGCCTCCCCACCAGAAAATCTTTCCTTTGGGGAACCCTTCACACCCTCAGGGAAAATTTCCACTGGGAATCCCAGGAAGTCCCTCAGTCTAAGAAAAGACTGAGAGTTTCTAGACCTCCTTCAGTACAGACCCTTGGCCATCCCTCCAATCTTAGAGGTGGTTGATAATGTCCTCCATGAATCCAGCTTAGCTCCTGACTCCCTCACACCTGCTCCCAGAAAACCTGACAGGTATTACAGAGTACCGGATTCTCACAAATACCTGTACAGAAATCGTGCTGCAGACCCGGAAGTCATTGCACAGGGACCAAAAGGACCTAAGGCTAGTTCTGCAAAGAATCCTATTCCTTCTGACAAGGACTGCAGAGCTCTGGACAGATAGGGTAAATAAGTATACACCTCTGCAACCTTAGCTATCAGAGCACTCAACTGTCAGTTCCACATGTTAAAATATCAACAACACACTTTGAAACTATTAAAACAAAATATTTCAACCTTTCTTGACTGTGCCAATTCGAAAGAGTTAGCAGATTTACTGCACTCTACTTGTCGAGTGGCCAAACACTCATTACACTGTGGATATGATGCCTAGGAGCCACAAGAAGGGCAGAAGTGTCAGGAGCTGTCATTAGGAGACGTGCATGGTTGAAGGAACAGCCTCTCCCTGATCATGTCAAAGCTAAATTACTTGATGCACCCTTGGATAAGGACTGCTTGTTTGGAGTAAAAGCAGAAGAGGTGCTTAAAAACATGGAAGACAAAGCAAAATCTTTGCAAACAGTAAAAGATTTCCTTCAGGTACACCCTCCTAGGTTCAGCAGGAATTTTCCCTCAAAACACTGGTCCTTTCCTGCACCTAGCAGACCGAGGCAAGGTAACCCCCGCAGGGGCAGACCATCCTGACTCCTATCCCAAGGACAGCAGAGAACCTAACAGTGGACCACTTCCACTCTAAAGGCAGGGAATTCTAAGCCATCCCTCTGTGGCAAAAACTCTCAATGACTCCCTCTTCCCCCCTCTGCCCTCTTTTCACTCACCAAAAATGAAGAGGAAGGCTCTCTCCGCTGCAAAGAAAATTGGCCTTTCTGTAACAAAGGACCAATGGGTCTTAAAGATCATTTTTCAGGGATACAAATTCTCCTTCAACGAACTCCTAATTCCAAGAGGGTACCCAGACTTAACTCCAAATCATTGGGCAGAGGCATTGAAACAAGTCGAAACTCTTGTATCCCAAGGTGCAGTAGGACCTGTCCCCTCAGATCAAACAGGCAAAGGCTTTTATTCCAGACTATTCCTTGTTCCCAGAAAAGAGGGCACTTGGTGCCCCATCCTGGATCTATCCATTTTGAACACCTTCCTGGTGGACCCCAAATTCAAAATGCTAACTTTGCAGCAGCTGCTGCCTATGCTGACAAAAAATGCCTGGTTAGTTACCTTAGATCTAAAAGATGCCTACCTCCACATCCCCATAAGGGAATCCTGCAGGAAATTCCTGCACTTCAGAGCAGGTTCACATTTTCAGTTCTCTGCGCTACCTTTTGGCTTATCGATTGCTCCCAGGGTATTCACCATATGCTTAGCCCCAGCCATAGCCTTTTGCATACAAAAAAATCTACAGATTTACCCTTATCTGGACAACTGCCTCATTCAGGCAGATTGCAAAGAAAAGCTCCTCAAGGACCTCCTCTTTGTCAAAATCCTCCTAACCTCCTTAGGGTACACCATCGACGAGAAGAAATCAAAGCAAACATCTTCCAGGAAGATCATTTTCTTGGGAGCACTGCTGGACACAGCATCCCAAATGGCCTTCCTAAACCCAGAAAAGCAGAGCTTCCTGCCTCTCTGTTTTACCCATCTGGCTTCCAGAAGTCACCTCACTGCGAGGAAGTTCCTGCAAGCCATGAGGTACATGGCATCTTGTATCCTTCTTATTCCTCTGGCCGGGCTTCACATGGGAAAACTTCAGTGGTATCTAAAGAACCTTAGATGTCAGTACTCTCAACCTCTAGAGACCTCTCTCCCGCTGGTCCCCTCTATAAGGGCTGAGTTTCTCTGGTGGGCAAGGGGCCTGTGCTCAGAACAAGGGTCTTTCCTTCACCCTCCGCCCTACCGGGCAGACCATTACCGCCGACGCCTCAGACATAGGTTGGGGTGCTCACCTAGAAGGTAGATGTACCCAAGGTCTTTGGGATGTCCAGCAGCTTCCCTTACACATCAACCAGTAGGAAATGATGGCAGTACAAAAGACTCTGACATCCTTCAAACTCCATCTCAAGCCAGGGGTTCTCCTTATCAAAGTAGACAGCACCACAGTAATGTGGTACATCAACAGACAGGGAGGGACCCAATCTTACCCTCTGTGCAGGCTAGCCATGAACCTCTGTCTAACAGCCTCCTGCATGGGATTACACCTAATAGCCCAGGTACCAGGGATCAACAATACCCTGGCAGACTACTTAAGCAGAAATTTCTGGACCCCCATGAATGGCAGCTCCACAGAAAAATCTTTGTACAAATCACTCCGGTGTAGGGGACTCCGGAGGTGCATCTCTTTGCTTTGCATCTCAACCGTCAGCTGAAAAAATTCTGTACCAGGGAGTATCACCACCTAGTGTGGAAGGTGGATGCCTTGATCTTCCCCTGGAACACCCTCTTTGTGTACGCATTCCCTCCTCTGCCTCTTATTCCCATGGTACTGATCAAAATAAGGGAGGAGAGACAAAGGCCATCCTCATTGCTCCAGATTGGCCCAGTCAACATTGGTTCCCCTTACTGCACAGCCTGACCTTGCAGCCCTCCCAGGCAGCTTCCCTTGACTTCAGAACTGTAAACTCAGGTGGGGAGGGGAGTGCTGCACCCAGGCTTGTGGACTCTCAAACTGTCAGCATGGCTAATACTCTAAAGGCAAACAAGGGAGGCCCCTGTTAAGCAAACAGGTCCTAGACATTGTCACAGAGGCCAGAAGGCCCAGCACCAGAAGGCCCAGCACCAGAAAATCTTACGCAGGAAAATGGAAATGATTCTGCTCCTGGAGCCAGTCCAGAGGGGGCAATACCTCACTACCTTCCATATCTCTTATCCTGGACTACCTAGCAGAGCTACTTAATAGTGACCTCTCCTTCTCCTGTATTAAAATCCACGCCTCAGCCATTTCAGCTCATTTTGATACAGAACAGCCCCTGTTCTCCCATCCTTTGATTAAACAATTCCTCAGAGGGGCTTCTAATATCAGACCTCCCAGAAGGCCACCCACTCCAGCCTGGGACCTAAGTTATGTTTTGGAAAAACTAACCTTACCACCCTTCAAACCTGCTGCTTAAGCAGAACTACAATACCTCTCCTGGAAGACTGTTTTTCTGCTAGCTATCACTTCAGCCAGAAGGGTTTCAGAACTTCAGGCACTGATGGCCATTGAGCCCTTCATCATCTTCCATACAGACAGGGTCTCCCGGAGGACTAATCCCTATCCCTCATTTATGCCCTAGGTGGTATCTAATGTAACTTTCAACCAGGCCATACATCTACCTACCTTCTTTCCTAACCCTCAAAACAAGGGTGAAAGAATTCTGCACTCACTGGACGTGCACAGACAGCTCAGATACTATCTGGACCGTACTAAACCCTTCAGGAAAACAGACCAACTACTTGTCAGCTTTGCCCTAAGGGTGGAGGGGAAGCCCATTTCCAAACAAACCATTTCCAAATGGATGTCACACTGTATCCATTTCTGCTACAGATTGCATGGGAACCCCCCAAAGTCTATTCAAACCCATTACACTAGGGCAGCCTCCACTTCCACAGCATTCCTCAGTGGAGTTCCCACCAGGGACATCCTGGAAGCTGCCACCTGGACTTCTGTCCATAGCTTTACCAAGCATTACCACCTACCTCTATTTTCTAAGGCTAGGGCAGGGTTTGCCTCTGCAGTTCTGCAGGGCATGCTGACCCATTCCTAAGTCTCTTACTAAACCTACCACCCTTCTCCTCAGCTTTGGGATTCCTCCCACAGCTGATGACTGCAACAGTGAAACACAAAGAACATAATACAGTTGTCTACACTTACCATAAACGTAGATGTTCGAGTGTATTCACTGTTGCAGCTCTGGTTTCCCACCCTCCTTCCCCCTAGTATCTTCTTTTTTTTAGGGAGACATAAGTTTCTAATGGTGGCTTTTAGCTAGCAGGGCCACTTTACCATATATAGTTGGGCCTCTGACTGGTTAGGGCAAGAAAAACTAATGTAATGGTGTCGGCTGCCTTCCTTTATAGCACTGACAACCTGATGTCAGTCACCAAGCGACAGCAGCCGATGCAGAAAAACATTGACCCTGGTATTCGGGCCGGCCGAGGGCTACCACAAGAGGGATAACCCACAGGTTATGAGTGCAACAGTGAATACATACAAACATCTACATTTATGGTAAGTGTACACAACTGTACTTTCTGACTGATTAAATTGCCTATAAATTACTTCAGCACAACAGCACGCTGAAAGTGCAGCAGTCTTTGTTATTGCATATACTTTTCAGGAATGTACTTTTCAGGATTAGGTTATTTATTTATTCATTTTAGTTTTGCTTAGCCCAGGTAGAAGCTAGCTTTTCTGACATTTTTTTTTACTAAGCTTTTTTTTTTTTTTTTTTTTTTTTTGAAACAGACAAAAATAATCAATCGAGAAACAAACACTAGACATATTACAGATTTAGTATTCGTTGTTCAACAACTTTCTATATCTACCAAGTGATGGATAGCAATATGGATAGTAAACTGGTGATTCTAAGGGTTTACTATCAAAATTTCAAACCGTACTCCGTCGACTGTACTATCGTCGGACACAGAAGTTCGAAAACGGTAATGTCTATGTCAAAAAAACAATCTAGGAATGGGTGTTAACATGGGTCGAGGTAGGGGAGATGTTTGTAGTTCGGAATAATACTGAGCACCTACCTCGACCCATGTTAAAACCCATTCCTAGGTTATTTTTTTGACATCGACATTACCGTTTTCGAACTTCCGTGTTTGACGATAGTACAGTCGACGGAGCACGGTTCGAAATTTTGATAGTAAACCGATTCTAAGTGCTAAGTAGTTTTTTTTTACCATGTATGTAGAAGTAGTTTGAAGGGCACCACTTTCTCAAAAGGTCACCAAGGTTGATACAGGTATATGGATTTAATGTAATAATTATAAGCTTCATGCAGTTATAACTTGAAAGAATATTTTCCAATTTACTTTGTTAATCTCGCAAATAAATTTCAGAAAAATTATATATGTTTTAAGTGTCTTACAGTGTAAAAGGAATATGTGGAGGTGATGCTTCATATAGAGACATTCATTGAATGGGTAATGAAGAATTTAACTAAAAATTTAACAGATAGAGTAGTGCTTTGACAATCGGATAGCTGACTATATGTCTTGTTTAAACATAGTTAAGGGTGGCTTGTTTATTTTAAAAAAAAAATTCTTGAAAAATATTTAATTTTACTTGACACTGTTGTCTTCATCAGACTCATGATTGGTTTCTCTGCAGGCAGCTATCGCTTGGCATCTCTAAAACTTTCCCAGGCTGTAAAACTCCTTCCTTAGATTCGGTACTGCATAGTGTTTTTCCTTTTCTCCAGGTTTTGTTTGATGTGTTTTTAGATGGAGTGAGAGGCACCTCAGGGCTGTTTTTTTTTTTTTTTTTTTTTTTTTATTTATTTATATATATAAAGTGTCTTGGACATTCTTTTCTTTAAAGATAGACGTTCTTCCAATTGTACATCTAGATTTGGGTCAGATAGTTTGACAGTTTGTTTATTTTGGTAGTGATCTTTGTTACTGCTTAGCTGTTTAGGTTAGTTTCTCCCAACCAGTTGATGTTTTGCATGTTATCATGGGTTGCGGTAGACAACATTTTGGAGTGAATTTTTAATTGTAGACTTCTTTTTCTGTTGCTCCTGTTTTTCTTGAATTGGCACTTTGGTCTTTTGTTTCTGTAGTAAGCATGGATAAGGCCACAGGTTTTAGAAAGTGTTCCCAGTGTAGACATAAAATTCTCTCTCACGATGCACACAGCTTTGCATTGTGTGCCTGGAGAGGGACCATTTGCAGGCCAAGTGCAATATTTGTCAAAAAAAAACTGGGTCCTGTTTGTTCCAGGAGAGGAAGACAAGCTGAATCTGAAGGGTCTTTAGAGGCTACAGGGACTGAGCCTTGGAAGAAAAGGAGAAAAACTTGAAGTAAGAGGATCCTGGGAAGGTTAAGGCCTCACCTTCCTGAAGCCCAAATCCGTAGGGTTGAGATGCATCTTTTGTAGTGCATTCTTTTGTCCACATCTCAAGATCATACATGGACGAGTTGGGTGTCCCAATGTGAGGCTTTTATGTTGTCCCTGACCCTTCCATTAGGAAAAGGGTTGGCAACTTCTCTTCTGAAAACAGATGTTCAGTTACTATGAGTCGAGACCCTTTTTGTCAACACTCATACATTCATCCAGATTTCTTTGCAGTCCCTGTCACCACATTGAATGGGAAAAGGAGTGATGAGGACACTAGTGAAATATCGGACTGAAATGGGCATTGTCTTTCTTATCTTTTCCTGTGATGACAAGAGAAGATTCCCTTCCTTCAACTTTTACTGCTTCTTCCATGGGCCCTGTCTCAGCTCTGGGTATTTCTGAGCTGTTAGATGTTCGTGTTTCACTGCTGCAGTCATCACACTTGGGTTATCTGCCTGCAGGTAGCCCTCAGTCGGCCCAAATACCAGAGACTTAGTATTTCTGCATCGGTTGCTGTTGCTTTAGGACTGACTTCAGGTCATCAGGGGTACAAAAACAGGCAGCCGATGTCATTACATCAGTCTTTCTTGCAGAGGAGCCTGAAGCAGAAGCAGTTCGCACGAGTGCCGGTCAGCTGCTACCTGGGTTTTCGTTTCCGAATTGAATCATCCTGAAGTCTTCTAAAGCTAATTACCCCGTTGGGGATCCTTTTTTCTTGCTCTAGCCGATGTCAGAAAAAGTTAACAATTGTATCGCTCGTCGAAAGCAAATACCACACCGAGATTTCCATTCTTACTACGTCACCTGTTTAGGCCCAGACCACGACGTCCCTCGCTTTTGGTTTTGTGCTTTGTTTAACCCCAGAACTATTCATCATCGAGGCCGTTATTGTTGCTAAATACTTTGGCTCGATCTCAGCTTACCAAAGCCATTTCGGAATGTGATCTGTCTACCGATCTTCCAAAAAACCATAAGGATAAAGACAGGCACAGACTGCACAGGTCCAAAACTGCAGACGACACTTCTGTTAAGCTAGTCGCCAGTTCGCCGGTATGCAGGGGATTTAGCAGTCCTTGATGCCCGTTTCGATGGATTCGCAGGCCTCTACCGAGACTGGTTCGGAGTCCAGTATGCCGTGAGACTCCTCTTTGATTACGGAACCTGCGGATGTCTCTACCTTGGATGGGTCCGGAGCCACTGTGCAGGCACCGGCTTCCGAGGAAGTTCTTTGCATTACAATATTCGACACAAACCGACGGCTTCTTTCACGTCTTAAGTTCTGACTAAATCTACCGAGTTTCTAAGGCCAAGAGTAAGAGCTGCGCCTAAAAAAACGATGACCCAAACTCAAGCACCTGCTTCTTTGTCACAGTCTCAACTGCTTAAAATGACAGAAGACCTGATCATGCTGATTAGGGGAAGCCAGCCTTCCCCTGCTAAGAGAAAAAGAGACCTGTCCCCAGCAACTTTAACTAACCAAGAGTCCGACGACTCTGAGGTTTCTGAATATGAACACATGCCTTTATCTGCTTATGAGGATTCAGATGCAGAGGAATCCATTCCCTCTGTTTCCCCTCCAGAAGATTTTTCTTTGAGAGCATTTCCACTGGGAATTCCAGGATTACCCTCAGTCCAAAAAGATACTCAGAGAATCTTTAGATTTGTCACAACATAGACCTTTAGCTATCCCTCCTGTTCTGGATGATGTCTGTATGGATTCCAGTCTAACTCCTAATACTTTACCCCGTGCTCCAAGGGAACCAGACAGGTACTACAGAGTCCCCTGACTCTCACAATATTCTTTTCAAAAGTCCTACTGCTGACCCAGAGGTCATTTCCCAAGGGCCTAAAGGTATAAAAGCAACTACAGCTAAGAATGCCCACCCCTTAGTAAAAAAGTATACACCTCTGCAACTCTCGCCGTTAGAGCATTGAATTGCCAGTTTCACATGCTGAAATATCACAACATATTATGGAACTTAAGCAAAAATTATCTATCTTTCCTGACTATGCAGAAAATAAAGAATTACAGGATTTTATGCATTCTGCAAGCCAAGTCAGCAAGCATACCTTGCAATGTGGGTTTGACGCCCTAGAAGCATCTTGCAGGGCAGCAGTCTCTGGTTCTGTACTTAGAAGGCATGCTTGGCTTAAGGAGCAGACCTTGCCAGATACCATGTCAAAACAAAATTACTGGACGTTCCTTTGAACAAGGACAATCTGTTTGGCACCAAAGCAGAAGAGGTTCTAAAAAAGATGGAAGAAAAAGCTAAGTCTATGCAGACAGTCAAAGATTTTTTGCAAGTGCAGCCTCCAAGATCCAGTAGGCATTGCCCCTCGAAACATTGGTCCTTTCCAGCCCCCTCAAGGCCATCTCAAACTAGACCCAGGGGAAACAGACCCCCCCCCCCAGATTACAGTCTCAGGGTATGCAGAGATCTAAGCAATGGAGTACCTCCACTTCTAAAACAGGGAGTGCTAAGCCACCCCTTACGGAAAAAATTCACAATGACTTCTCTACTCCACTCTCCACCTCTGCCCAATTGCTCATGCCATAGGAGGAAAACTTGCCCACCATGCAAAAAACTGGACCTCCTTCACTAAAGACCGATGGGTCCTCAACATTGTATCCCAGGGGTACAGATTGCACTTCCACACACTGCCATCCCCAAAAGGCTTCCCAGACCTTCCTCCAAACCAGTGGGCAGAGGCACAAAACGAAGTTCAGTCCCTGCTCTCCATAATGGCTATCCAATTTGTTCCTGCAGAACAGATAGGTCAAGGGTTTTATTCCAGATTGTTGCTGGTACCCAGAAAAGAGGGCATTTGGCACCCAGTCCTAGATCTTTCCATTCTAAACACCTTCTTGGTGGTACCAAAATTCAAAATGCTCACCTTTCAGCAGCTTCTTCCTATGCTGTCCAAAGATGCCTGGTTAGCCACCCTAGACCTAAAAGAAGCCTATCTGCACATCCCTATCAGGGACTCATGCAGGAAATATCTACGTTTCAAGGCAGGATCTATGCATTATCAGTTCTCTGCACTTCCCTTTGGCTTATCCACTACTCCCAGAGTCTTCACAAAATGCCTGGCTCCAGCCATTGCCTTTTGCCTCTGCCTGAATCAGGCAGTCGTCCAAGTAAGGGTGTATTCGAATCTTTCTCTGTCTGCGGTCAGGAAAAGTTGTTGCAGCACCTGACATTTGTAAAGAACCTTCTAACCTCCCCAGGGTACAATATCAACGAAAAGAAATCAAAGCTAGTCCCCAGTAAAAAGACTGTATTCCTGGGAGCAAGCTTGAACACAACATCCCAGATCCTTACTCTAGAGAAACAAGCCTATCTAACAAGCTAATTCACTCAAATGGCCACCAGAACCCAGCTATCCGCAAGGAAAATTCTGCAGGCTCTAGGGTTCATGGCCCCCTTGCATCCTACTAATTCCATATGCCAGACTGCACATGAGGAAACTTCAGTGGTACTTAAAAAGTCTTTGGTGCCAACATTCTCAGGACCTGGAAACCATCATACCTATCATACCTTGTGTAAGGACAGAGTTTCTTTGGTGGGCAGCAGCATGCAACCACAAGGGACTTCCCTTTATACAACCCCACACTACCCAGACCCTAACCACAGATGCATCAGACTATGCCTCGGGGGCACATCTGGATGACAAGTGCATTCAGGGCCACTGGAGCCCAAGTCAAATTCATCTGCACATCAACCAAAAAGAGATGCTAGCTGTTCAGCACGCTCTGACAGCTTTCATATCCCTACTCTCACCAGGACCCCTGCTAATAAAAACGGACAACACCACAGTGATGTGGTACATCAACAAGCAGGGGGAAACCCACTCTTACCCACTCTGCAGGCTAGCCATGACCCTGTGGAACACGGCCTTGGCCATGGATATTCATCTGCAAGCTCAATTCCTGCCAGGCAAACAAAACTCTCTGGCAGATGACTTAAGCAGAAATCTCCTAGACCCACACGAGTGGCAATTAAACCCCAGCACTTTCAGCCTTCTAACCCAGAAATGGGGGACCCCGGAGGTGGACCTCTTTGCCTCCCCCTACAACCACCAGCTCATCAAATTCTGCACCAGGACACCTCGGTCTGGTAAGTGGATGCCCTATCCTTCCAGTGGGTAAACCTCTCAATCTATGCATTTCCCCCTCTGCCTCTTCTTACAGGAATATTACTCAAGATAAGACAGGACATACCAAGGGCAATCCTGATTGCCCCAGACTGGTCATGCCAGCACTGGTACCCACTACTGTGCAGCCTGTCACTGGTGCCACCATGGCACCGACCACAGATCCCAACCCTCTTCACTCAGCAGGAGGGACAGATCTTGCATCCGCAACTGCAAACCCTGAATCTTGCAACCTGGCTTATTCCTTGAATACCCCCCCAGTGACCAGCCTAAGCAAGCAGGTGCTGGACATCATTCTTGAAGCCAGAAGACCCAGTACAAGGAAATCCTATGCTGATAAGTGGAAAAGGTATTGTTCCTGGATTCTATCTAAAGGAGCGGACACAGCACTGCCCTGCTTACCTGTAATCCTGGTTTACCTAGCAGATCTATTCCACCGAGGCCTATCCTCTTCCATTAAGATCCATGCCTCTGCCATCTCGGCACATTACAACACTGAGCCACCTCTCTTCTCTCTCCCTCTCATCAAACAGTTCCTGAGAGGGGCCAACAACTTAAGGCCACCAAGGAGAGCCCCCACCCCTGCTTGGGACCTTAACTATGTACTGGAAAAGCTCACGCTACCCCCTTTGAACCTGCAGTGTCAGCAAAGTTAAAATTCCTCTGTTGGAAAACAGCCTTGCTTCTAGCCATCACTTCAGCTAGAAGAGTGTCTGAGCTACAAGCTCTTATGGCTGTGGAACCCTTCATTATTTTCAATGCTGACAGGGTCTCACTCAGGGCTAACCCTACTTTTATGCCTAAAGTAGTGTCCAGTGTAGCTCTTAAACAATCTATCCGTTTGCCAACCTTCTTCCCTAATCCTCTAAATTAAGGGGAAATGATCCTGCCCTCTTTAGATGTGCATAGACAGCTAAGATTCTACCTTGATAGGAGTAAGCCCTTCAGGAAATCTGACCAGTTACTAGTCAGCTTTGCACCAGGGGCAGAGGGCAAGGCCTTATCAAAATAAACCATTTCCAAATGGATAGCACACTGTATCCATTTCTGTTACAAACAGCATGGGAAAACAACCCCTCAGGGGGTCAGAACGTATTCCACTAGGGCAACTTCAACCTCTACAGCATTCCTCAGAGGAGTCCCTACTAGGGGCATTCTGGAAGCTGCTACCTGGAGTTCTGTTCACACCTTCACCAAGCATTACCACCTGCCTGTCTTTTCCAAATCCAGGGTGGGTTTTGCAACAGCAGTCCTGCAGGGCATACTAGCAAGCTCCAAATATTCTTGACTGCCTCCACCCATTTTTCAGCTTTGGGAATCAACCCAAGTGTGATGACTGCAACAGTGAAACACGAAGAACATAGTACAGTTATGTACACTTATCATAAATGTAGATGTTCGAATGTATTCACTGTTGCAGTCCTGGTTTCCCACCCTCCAGCCCACTTGTCGCTCTCTCTCCTTCTCTATCTCTATTACTCGCCCTTTTTATTGGTATTTGCCTTTTGCTGGTGGTGTTTTTTCCACCATGACTTAGCTCCCTATTGGGGGGCTCCTGACATTTGGGGCAAGAAAAACTGATGTAATGGCGTCGGCTACCTGTTTTTATACTCTTGACGACCTGACGTCAGTCCTGAAGTGACGGCAACTGACACAGAAATACTAAATCTCTGGTATTCGGGCTGACTGAGGGCTTCCTGCAGGCAGATAACCCAAGTGTGATGACTGCAACAGTGAATACACTCTAACATCTACATTTATGGTAAGTGTACACAACTGTACTTTCCTCACCCAGTTCCCTTATCGGTAGTGATTCCATCTTGGAATTGGCACCATTACATTTGTATGCATCTAAAAACCTCCACTCAAATGCCTGTCTGTACCAAAGGTTACAAGGGCATTATCCATTGATAGGTTGGCTGTGATATTGGCCCCTGTACATTGTGACTATTGCTTGTGTCAGTCGCATCAGCATTTGACACCTTGACCCTTAAAGACTGCCTTGAAACCAACTTCAGCATGGATGACAGGAGCAGAAATACCTCCTTAGACATTGAGTACTTCAGTATAACCTCAAGTAGTCTTCTGGCTTCTGTGGTACAGAGTGTCCCAGGGATAGTGGGAATAGAATCGGGAACTGATACAGGAACAGTCCTGAAGGTTGAATACTACCCTGGATTACAGTACTGTCCTCTGCCCCATTCCTGAATGTCCCACAGTCTAGTGTTTGTCCAGTTATAGCTGTGCTTAGGGCCGGGAATTGGAAAGCCACTACAAGGAGCAATTTCAAAATTTTACTGCAGATGCCTCATCCTCCCATTTAGGCCATTTCTTCCTCACTCAGTGTTCCCAGGAAGAGGAGGGTAAGGCAAAACACGTGAACTCTTCATAGTATTTTAACTTGGATAATGACCAAGGAGGAGGAGTGACCCCCCCCCCCCCCCACACACACACACACACACACAGTTGTCCTCAGATTTGGGCAGCAGTTGGAACTGATGGCTAGTCAACCCCAATCTCTTTGCATGAGAAATTTTGCAGGAAACTTTCCAGTCTATACAAATAGTGACCTGGGTGCTTCCTCTGCACACTGCATGGTTTTGCTGGTGATGCAGAGGCCATGACAAGTGCTAGATGGGATGGCACCTATTTATAGGAGGCTGAACAAGATCCTCCACCCCCCAAATGATAGCAAATGCTGGAAGAAAGATCCTTCAGTTGACTCAGTTGAAGTGGTTACCACTCTCTGCAGAAAAGCTTTCCAATGAGGACTCTGTGGTCTGCCGTTAATGAGGAATCAGAATGTTGGACTGTTTTGAGTAGTGAGTGTAGGCATCATCATGCTCCTCCTCAGTCATGACAAAGTTTTAGTGTGATCTAGCTGAGAAAATAATAGAGATGTTCAACAGGGTGTCCTATGGGGAATCAGCAGGGAATTGTTTTCATGGGTGGCAACCTTCACTACTGTGAATAATCTTTGTGAAGGTGCAGCATAGCGCAGTGGATGAAGCAGCTAGAGCAGTTGGGTCTGGCATTGCTATACACTAGTATAGTTATCTCAGATGCTGCACCTTTGCAGACAGCATTAAGACATCATTCACCATTGCCCCTTTGAAACACTCATGCTTATCCTTATCTGGACATCAGATGAAAGAAAAACTACAACAAAGATGAGCAAGAGGGCAAAATGCTCACTGCTGTTGGAATAAAGTTTGCCTCTCCTGAGAGCTCATTTTCACACAACCAGAGGAGCATACAGAATCTGTGAATGGCATTCTGATGGGAACCAGTACAGCTGCAGCAGTTTTTGGAGTAGGTGCTACCATAGAGACAGGCAATCTTAAAATGCTGATTCAGTAGCCCTTCTTTTGTAGGACACCTAAGAATATTAAGGACTTACAGTCCCTCTTCAGAGCTGGTTGGTGGTCAGACCTGCCTGCATCATACAGAGCAATTGCCCATCATGCAGGATAGATGGATCATGGAGCTAGAGTATCCAGAAGCTACACAGTTTCTTTAAAGTCTTACCAGTCTACACAGTTTCCTTTGCATCTCTTCCCCATCCAACTTCATTGGTTGCAGATGTTCCACTCTGTTAAAAACAAGATGCCAAATTAGAGATGATGAGTCTTGTGTTGAAGAGCCATTCAAGAGATCCCATCAGACAAGAAAGAATCTGGAAACATTCACCTTAGTTACTGTTGATGTACTGAGTCTTGGGAATTTATGCCTGCAGGAGTCCACTGTTGGCCCAAATTCCAGAGAATTTCACCTTCTCTTAGCTGGCAGAAGCCCTCCCTACTGGATATCAGTTGTGTGAAGGAGTCATCAGCCTGCACCATGTTCATTTAGTTCTTGCTGTGTCAATCCTATGCACAGCACTTTAAGTTGCATTGTCAGTTTATCAGTTGGGGAACCTTTTTTTCTCATTCCTTTTATTGTGAATGGTTACATTAAAACAAATTTCACAGAGGAACTTTCATTCCTATTAATTGTTCTGCCTGGGACCTGAGCGCAGAGTCCTTAATTTTCATTTTTTTGCCTATTTTAATGGTAGGACTGTTAGACGTAGGGCCAACACCCTCAGTAGATAACTCCGGGAAGGTAGTGTTTGGCCTACTCATGCTATGTTATCTGCTGCTCCCCAGGTCAACATACCAAAAAAATGCAAAGCATAGCATTTGAAGGAGAAAGATGTTAAGGAGGCTGACAACATCCCTCTTGTGTCTGACTCCCCAGCTTAAAATCATTGATTCTGGCAAGATGCATTCCCCCCCCCCCCCAATACCAAAGATAAAGACATGTCCCCTGTGGAGACTGACAGTCAAGTTTCTTTTTTGGTTGCCAAGAAAACGAAAGGGACCTCAGGCATGTGATAGATCCAAGTAGGCTAAATCAGGTTCATAGGTAGGTACTAGGCTATCGGCCCTGGGGCCTATATAAGCATAGCCAAAAAGGTTCCCTGGCTTTCGCCACCCAAGAAAATTATTTTCCTGTGCCCCTGTCAAGCAGTGCTGCAGACGTGATCCCTGGGGTGAATTTTCTATTTCCCATCCTTGAAGAAAAAAATTGCATAAGGTGATGGTACAGTTGATCCTTCCATGTTTGTAGACAGGAGAATACATGTGCTGTCTGGATTATCCAGGTGCCTTTTGCACATCAAAGAGAGCCAAGGAGACCAGGCGCTTGCTGTTAATTCCATCCGTCAAATCCAAAATGTGGGTCCTTCAGACACATGCTGGATACAAGCTGGCAAAACTAGAGCTTCAGCCTTGATCTCCTTTAATATTTTCCTACCCATAATGCATCTACACATGAAACTGCTTCAGAGCTTGTTTGCTACTTCATATACGTATGTGTATGCTTATATGTGTGTATGCATGTGTATATATATGTGTGTGTATACATATATATATATATATATATATATATATATATATATATGTATATATTTAATACACACACACACCCACACACATATATATGTGTGTATCTCATAGTGCTAGTTAAACCTGTATATTTCTGTTTAGTCTTTCTAGCCTTTACTTTGTTCATAGTTGTAATAGTAGCTTTTCCTGCTGATTGTTGTTACTATTTCTAGCTATGGACAATAATAAATTGGATTAAAAGAAGAGTTTTAAGTGTTTGCATTGCAGTCACAAGATTCCCCAGAAGGACTCTTACGACCATTGTGTAGTGTGTCCAGGGGTGGAACAGTTCACAGCTGATTGTACTGTCTGCAAGGCCTTTGATCAGTCTGCCTTGTCAGACAGAAGGAATAAATTGGCATTAAAAGGCTTGTTGTCCCCATATTTAGAGACAGACAAGCACAAGAAAATGGCAGTGAAAGGTCCAAAAGCAAGGACAGGGATCAGGAGTCCTAAAAGAGGAAGCACGAGGAGTCTCCTGGTGCCGGCACTTCGAAAGTACATAAGTTGGTACAGACGTTCTTCAGCTCCATCAATATCACTGACATCGGCTTCACCATTCTCAGAGACTATTGTTATTGTTGACAAATCGACCAGTTGTCTGATATAACATACTTCTTTGGAGAGGGAGCTTTCAGGATTCACTTCTTAGCCTCCATCTCAGTCTTCAGTCGGGTCCTTTAAGAAAGCCTTGGAATTGGATCTGAATCATGTGATGAAAGCCTTCATCAAGACACAAGATTTGGGTGGTGGTCTCTCCCCCTCTGCTTCAAGGGTGGAGCCAGCTGGCAGCTCATCCCTTATCTTTGCTCCTTCCCCACTCCAACTTTCAGACATAGTGGTATTGGAGCAGATTATCCTCCTAGAGCCTGTGACTTCAGGGCCAAGTTCCACCCTAGCTTTGACTCTGAAGGTTTCTAATCTACTCAACACTGAGGTCATTGGATTTGGGTGGGTCTCGGAATCAGCAACTCAACATCAACACTTTGACGTCCTCTTTGGACCCATCATGTATGATGCCATTTTCAGTTTTTGAGTCTGTCTGAATCAATGGTACCAGTCCTGTCTTTGGGTCCCTCTGCACCATCATGTTTGGGATTTCCTTTGTCAATGTCACTTATCTTTTCTGTCAAGGGGACAGTGCCAGCAATCAGTGGGGGTTCCTCGTATCAGACAGGTGTGGGTTCAGCCTTCAAGGTTATAGAGGTTATAGCCTTTTCTCAAGAGCTGCTACACAAGCTTCTTTGGTGTTGGTTGTCTCCCAAGGACATCCTTCCATATTTGTGTTGACTTTCTTGTATGTCCCAGGTTCAGATCCAAGCTGATGCTCTCAAACATATACTGCCCAACCGAAGGACTAATCTTCTGAATTCTCATATTCAGCACCACCTTAAGTTCTGTTGAAGAGGAGGTGCAGGAGAAATCCCATTGATTACCTGATGAGTCAGTCACATCATACACTGACTTGGCAGATCAACATTATCCCCGTAATCCCCTCCAGAATACCCAAACTTTAGTGAGGTCTTGGTGCTCATGTGTCAGGAGTGAAAGCGACCCATAATTCAGCTTTTTCAGGATAAGCATGTCCTGTTTGAGGAAAGCAGCTCAATTCTTTCTGCTTCTTAGATGGTTCCATTGGAGGCCTGTTTGATTGATCTGGCCACTAAGAAAGCATGGTAAGAGCCTGACTCTCTTTCAAGAGCATCTGGTGGAAGCCATTCTCTAGCCTCTCCAAGGACAAGCAGTTTAGCTCCGAGAGTCCCTTGGTCAGTTTTATCATAATGGCATTAGCAACTAAAAAAAAAGGAACTAATAGGGGATACAGCCATTGTAAATCCATCCAGCAGGGAGTTTAGGGTGGTAAACAGGATGGGTAAGTGGGCATGTGCGTCAGGTACCTTTACGTTATCAGCCTTAAACTGTGCCATACACATGAACTAGTTTAGAGAGATTTGGCAGAGGAGGCCATAGCCTGTCTAAAAAGGCCACCAACCTCAGACTAGGGAGCAACTAGAGGCCACCTTGGACACTATGTTTAATATTACAAAGCACATCATGTTGCTGATTCGTACTGCAGCCAGTGGAGCAGGGTGAGTGGCAGGTGCTTGTGTCATGATGGGCTTCATACCTGGCTATGGCTTTGTGATTTTTGTGGACAATTTTAAACCATCCTTTATCTCCCCTTATGATGGATCATCTTTGTGTGGTCCATCTGTTAAAGTGAGAATGCAAAAGTACAAACAAGATATAAAAACATCTTCCATATGTAATTTTGAGACCCCACAATGATCTTCAGGCTTCATACATCCTGTCAGAACAAAACATTGTAGCAGATAAGGTAAGGACCTGGACAGACCCTCACAAATGGAAATTTCATGCTAGGTTCTTCCAAGAGGTGATCTGACTGGGGAAACACCTCAAAGAGACTTAGCTCCTCTCAGAAAAGACAGCTGAAGAGATCCTGCTCTACAGGATTCCTTGCAAACAGGCATAACATTCTCCTTCCTTCGCTTTCCCATAAACAGGAATGTTTCTCTGTCTTTCCAGTGATATCCAGATTATGATCTTCGTGTTTCACTGTTGCAGTCATCACATTTGGGTTATCTGCTTGCAGTAGCCCTCAGTTGGCCTGATTAACAAAGTCTTGGGTCCTGCATCGGTTGCTGTCTCATCTTCCGTGACGTCAGGTCGTCAGGGGTATAAAGCATGCAGCCGACACCATTACATCAGTCTTTCTTGCCGTGCGGTGCCCGAAGCAGTAGTAGTTTGCAAGTTCTGGTCGGCCAACTCCTGAAATTTTCATTTTCGAGCCTCAGAACCGAAGTCCTCAACTAAAGCTAAGTACCCCGTTGGGGAAACTTTTTCTTGCTCTAAAGCAATGTCAGTAAAAGTCAATAATTGTATTTATCGTGGAAAGCAAATATCTCTCAAAGATTTTTATTCGTACTGTATTCCTTGCCTAGGCTCTGACCATGACGTACCTCTCTGTCGGTTTTGTGCTTTATTTAAGCAACGAACTATTCATCGTCTGTATATTTATGCTTCTAAATATTTTGGTACTCGATTCAATTATCCAGATAAGACTTCGGTAAGCCATCCGACTTCCGACATTCCGAAAAAACGCAAAGTTAAAGACAGAGACAGGCCACCTAGGTCCAAAGCTGCCAACAACGCTTCTCCTAAGCCAGTCGCCAGTTCACCGGTACTCAGTGAGGCGTGTTCGCAGCCCCTGATACCCGCTATTTCAGATTCGCAGGCCTCTACTGAGACCCATTCAGAGTCCGGTATGCCATGAGATGCTTCAGCTGTGAAACCTGCAGATGTCTCTACCTTGGATGGGTCCGGAACCACTGTGCAGGCACCGGCGTCTGAGGATGTATGCAGGCCTACAGACCTGCATATTAAACCAATGCCATCTTCTTCTTCAAGGCCTAAAACTCGGACTGTGCATAGAAACTGGATGCCCAGACTGCATGATCAGGCCTCTATGCCTAAAGAAAACAAACAAAAAAAAAAAAACAGATAAGAATGGCTGAAGACCTTATTACTTTAATCAGGGGAAGCCAACCTTCCCCCTCTAAGAGACCTAGGACTGAATTTGCTTATGATACTTCCGACCAGGATTCTGAAATTTCTGTTTCCTCTGATTACCAGGATTTACCCTTATGTACCTATGAGGATTCTGATGCAGAGGACTCTATTCCCTCTGCTTCCCCCCCAGAGGATTTCTCTTTTGGTGAAACCTTGCATACTCTTAGGGAGTAGTTTCGCTGGGAAAGCCAGGATTACTCTGATTCTAAAGAGAGACTTAGGGGTTTCTTACTCCTACCCCAGCACAGGCTTTTAGCTATCCCTCCTGTACTAGACTTTGTTGATGATGCCTTTTCTGAATCTAGCTTGGCCCCTGACTCTACCTCCTGCTCCCAGAAAGCCTGATAGATATTACAGGGTTCCTGACTCTCACAAGTTCCTTTTTAAAAATCCTACTGCGGATACTGAGACCATTTTACAGGGACCCAAGGGCATCAAGGCTACTACTGCCAAAAGTCCTACCCTCTCTGATGGAGACTCCAGGGCGCTGGATTGATGGGGTAAGAAAGTATACACTTCTGCAACTTTGGCCATTAGGGCCTTAAACTGCCGTTTTCATATGTTAAAGTATCAGCAGCATATCATTGGATTGCTTAAACAGAAAATGATGTTGATTCCTGACTGTCCTGAAAATAAAGATTTACAGGATTTAATGCATTCTGCTGAACAGGTTGGAAAGCATACTTTGCAGTGTGGTTTTGATTCACTAGAGGCATCTTGCAGGGCTGCTGTCACTGGGTCTGTACTTAGAAGGCATGCTTGGCTTAAGGAGCAATCTTTGCCAGATCATGTTAAAGCTAAATTGATGGATGCTCCCTTAAATCAGGACCACCTGTTTGGCAACAAAGCAGAAGTTGTTCTTAGAAAGATGGGGGGAAAAGCTAAATCTATTCAAACTGTTAAAGATTTTTTTACAAGTACAACCTCCAGGATTTAGTAAGCAAGCATTGGCCCTCTAAGAATTGGTCTTTTCCTGCCTCTTCCAGGCCTTCTCAGTCCAAACCCAGAACCAGCAGAACACCCAGGCTTTAGTCCCAGGGTACGCACAGGACTAAACAGTGGGGGGCTCCCACTTCCAAATCAGGGAGTAGTAAGACTCCACCCTATGGTAAACTGTCTCAGTGACTTAACCTTAAAACTTACAAGCACTTCTCAACTGACTGCTCCTTTAGGGGGAAAGAATGCTCTGCAGGCAAAAAACTGGGAACTCATTACCCAGGGCAGATGGGTTTTTAATATAGTTTCCCAAGGATACAGATTTCACTTCCACACATTACCAACCCCAAACGGTTGGCCAGATCTACCCCCAAATCAGTAGGCAGAGGCTTAAAAGCAAGTACTTTCTCTCTTAAGCATAAAGGCTATTCAAACTGTACCAGAACAGGAAAAGGGACAAGGTTTCTACTCGAGACTTTTCCTGGTACCCAGAAAAGACAGCTCTTGGCGTCCTATCCTGGACCTTTCTGTATTAAATACCTTTTTGGTGATTCCAAAATTCAAGATGCTAACTCTTCACCAGTTACTGCCTATGCTAGGCAAAGATGCCTGGTTGGCAACACTGGATTTAAGAGGCCTACCTGCACATCCCAATCGGGGAATCTTGCTGAAGATACCTACTCTTTAAAGCAGGCTACATGCACTATCAGTTCTTTGCACTGCCCTTTGGCTTATCTACTGTGCCCAGGGTATTCACGAAGTGCCTAGCTCCAGTCATTGCATTCTGCAGGCAAAGAAATATTCAAATATACCCATACCTGGACGATTGTCTGATTCAGGCAGAAAGCCAGGACATACTTCTGAATCATCTGGCATTTGTACAAAAGGTGCTAACTTGTCTGGGGTACACCATAGACGAAAAGAAATCACACTTGGTACCCTGTCATCACATTATTTTCTTGGGAGCAAGCTTGACCACAACTTCCCAGATGGCTTTCCTCATGCTAGAGAAACAAATTCATTTGACAACTTACTTCAAACTAATGACCACAAAAACCTATCTGCAAGACAAATACTGCAAGCCTTTGGGGTTCATGGCCTCCTGCATTCTACTAATTCCATATGCAAGACTGCATATGAGGAAACTACTGTGGTATCTAAAAAGCCTATGGTGTCAACATTCTCAGGATATAGAAGCAATGATTCCTATCATACCTTGCCTGCAGCTAGAGTTCCTTTGGTGGGCAGAGGCCTGCCACCAAAAAAAGGGACTACCGTTCACTCTACCACCCAAACCCTAACAACAGACGCATCAGACTATGCATGGGGGGCTCACCAGGCAGGGAAGTGCATTCAGGGCAAATGGAACCCAAGTCAAATGCACCTGCATATCAATCAAAAAGAAATCTTAGCTGTACAGAATGCTCGGACAGCCTTCAAAAACCACATTCTTCCAGGACAATTAATGGTAAGGACGGACAACACCACTGTTATGTGGTACATAAACAAGCAGGGGGGTACCCATTCTTACCCCCTCTGCAAACTAGCCATGACTCTGTGGAACACAGCCTTGAGCTACCAAGTGCATCTACAGGCTCAATTCCTGACAGGAAAACTAAGTACACTGGCAGATGAACTCAGCATAAATCACATGGACCCACACGAGTGGTAAATGGAACCAAAGACTTTCAACATGTTGATAAACAAATGGGGGATCCCAGATTTAGACCTTTTTGCCTTCCCCCAGAACTACCAATTGGACAAATTCTGCACAAGGACTCCCCACAAACAAGCTTGGAAAGTAGTTGCTCTGTCCTTCAGCTGGAAAAGTCTGTCAGTTTATGCCTTTCCTCCTCTGCCTCTCCTCTCCGAAGTACTATTAAATATCAAACAGGACAAACCAAGGACGATACTAATTGCACCAGACTGGCCACGCCAAAGCTGGTACCCCCTCTTGCGTAGTCTGTCCCTGCTGGCTCCATGGCACCTGCCTCAGACCCCTACCCTGTTGTCACAGCAGGAGAGCCAGATTCTGCACCCTCAGCTTCAAACCCTGACCATGGCAACCTGGCTAATTTCCTAATCTCTCCATTACCATCCCTCAGCAAACAAGAGTTGGATGTAATTTTGGAGGCAAGGAGGCCTAGTACTAGAAAATCTTATGCTGAAAAATGGAAAAGATTCTGTGTCTGGAACCAAACTCAAGGGATGGGCACAGCAGCACCCAGTTTACCTCAGATTCTTCATTATTTAACTGAGATGCTTCACAAGGGCCTTTCTTTTTCCTCCATCACAATTCACACCTCTGCCATTTCAGCTCATTACAACACAGAGCCACCCTTCTTCTCTCATCCACTGCTCAAGCAGTTCCTCAGAGGGGCCAAAAACTTAAGACCACCCAGGAGAGCCCCAACTCGAGCCTGGGACCTTAACTGTGTATTGGAAAAACTCACTCTTCCTCCTTTTGAGCCAGCTGCAAGTGCAAAGTTAAAATTTCTTTCTTGGAAAACAGCCTTCCTTTTAGCAATTACTTCAGCAAGAAGGGTATCTGAACTACAGGCCCTTATGGCATGGAGCCTTTCATCATATTTCATGCAGACAGGGTGTCCCTCGGGACCAATCCCTCCTTCATGCCCAAGGTGGTATCCAGTGTGGCTTTTAATCAGTCCATTCATTTGCCAACCTTCTTTTCTAATCCACAGAACAAAGGGAAAGGATACTGCACTTCTTAGATGTGCACAGACAACTTAGATTTTACTTGGATAGGAATAAACCTGAAAGGAAATCTGAACAACTGCTGGTGACATTTGCTGCAGGGGCAGAGGAGAATGCTATTTCAAAGCAAACCATTTCTAAATGGATAGGCCATTGCATTCATTTCTGCTATAAGCACCATGGAAAGCCTATCCCACAGGGGATTATACCCCATTCAACCAGGGCTGCATCTACCTCTACAGCATTTCTCAGAGGTGTACCTACCAGGGGTATCCTATAAGTTGCTACCTGGAGTTCTGTACATACTTTCACCAAGAATTACCATTTACCAATTTTCTATAAATCCAGAGCTGGCTTTGCCACTGCAGTCTTGCAGGGCCTTATAGCTGGTCCTAATGTTATCTAAATACCTCCTCTCATCATTAGCTTTGGCAATCTACCCAAATGTGATGACTGCAGCAGTGAAACACGAAGAACGTAGTACAGTTGTGTACACTTAAATGTAGATGTTTGAGTATATTCACTGTTGCAGTCCTGGTTACCCTCCCTCCATCCCCCTAACTTCTTTGGTGTAGTTGCTTTTTTGTTGGAGGAGTAACCTTGTGTGTGTAATATATATATATATATATATATATATATATATATATATAAAATTTATCAGGTCAACTGAGAGCTACTGCAAGCAGATAACCCAAATGTGATGACTGCAACAGTGAATACAGTCGAAGATCTACATTTATGGTAAGTGTACACAACTGTACTTTCTTCGTGTTTCACTGTTGCAGTCATCAGACTTGGGTTATCTGCCTGCAGGTAGCCCTCAGTCGGCCCGAATACCAGAGTCTTGGGATTTCTGCGTCGGTTGCTGTCACCTCTTCCATGACTTCAGGTTGTCAGGGGTATAAAACATGCAGCTAATGCCATTATATCAGTCTTTCTTGCCTAGAAGGAGCCCGAGGCAGAAGTAGTTTGCAAGTGCTGGTCGCCCACTACACGAAATTTTCGTTTTTTTGAGTTTCAGACCTGAAGTCTTCTAAAACTAAGTACCCCGTTGGGGATTCTTTTTTTCTTGCTCTAACCGATGTCAGAAAAAGTTAACAATTGTTTTGCCTGTGGAAAGCAAATACCTAACAGAGATTTTCATTCTTATTGCTTCACCTGTTTAGGCCCAGACCACAACGTCCCTCGCTGTTGGGTTTGTGCCTTGTTTCACGCCCGAACCAATCGTCGGGCTATTTTTGTAGCTCAATTCTTTTGCTCTCGTTCTCCATATTCCGAAATGGCTTCGGTAAGCCATCCGACTACCGATCTTCCAAAAAAGCGCAAAGACAGAGACATACTACATAGGTCAAAAACTGCCAATGACACTTTCACTAAGCTAGGTGCCATTCCACCGGTACTCAGTGAGGCGCCTTTGCAGCCCCTAATGCCTGCTTCTACAGATTCGCAGGCCTTTGCTGAGACCCATTCGGAGTCCAGTATGTTGCAAGATGCTTCTTCGACTATGAAACCTGCAGATGTCTCTACCTTGGATGGGTCCAGAGCCGCTGTACAGGCACCGGCTTCTGAGGGTGTATTCCAACCTATTGATAGTCATTAAACCGACAACTTCATTTCCAACTAAAGCTACTGAGTTTCTCAGGCCCAGAGTTCGCACTATGCCTAGAAAACCGACGTCCAAATTGCATGCTCAAGCTCCCAGGCCACAAAAACAAATGCTTAGAATGGCTGAAGACCTTATTACTCTAATTAGGGAAAGCTAGCCTTCCTCTGTCAAAAGACAAAGAATTGAATTTCCTTCTGATTCTACAGACCAGGAGTCTGATGACTCTGATCCTTTTGATTACCAGGACATACTCTTATCTACCTATGAGGACTCAGATGCAGAGGAATCCATTCCCTCTGCCTCCCCTCCAGAGGATTTTGTTTTGGTGAAACCTTGCATACCTTAAGAGAGCATTTCTGCTGGGAATGCCAGGACTACCTTCAGTCCAAAAAGACACTCTGGGAATTTTTAGATTTGCCTCAGCACAGGCCTCTAGCTATACCCCCTGTCTTGGATATTGTAGATGTCTTCTTGGAGTCCACTCTTACTCTGGACATGTTACCACCAGCTCCTAGAGAACCTGACAGGCACTACAGAGTACCTGACTCCCACAAATTTCTCTTTAAGAATCCTACTGTAGATCCAGAGACCATTTCCCAGGGACCTAAAGACTTTAAGGCTACTACAGCCAAAAACCCTACCCCTTCAGACAGGGACTCTAGAGCTTTAGACTGATGGGGTAATTAGATATATACCCCTGCAACTCTTGCCATCAGGGCTTTGAATTGCCAGTTTCACATGTTGAAGTACCAGCAACATATTATGGAACTAATTAAACAAAAAATGGTGTTACTTCCAGATTGTGCAGAAAATAAAGATTTACAAGAGTTAATGCAAGTTAGTAAACATACTTTGCAGTGTGGGTTTGATGCCTTAGAAGCATCTTGCAGGGCTGCTGTCACTTGGTCTGTACTGAGAAGTCATGCTTGGCTAAAGGAACAAACCTTGCCTGACCATGTCAAAGCAAAATTACTAGGTGCTCCATTAAATCAGGAGCGTTTGTTTGGCACCAAAGCAGAACAGGTTCTTAAAAAGATGGAAGAAAAAGCTAAATCTATGCAAACCGTCAAAAGATTTCTTACAGGTGCAGCCAACTAGATTCAGTAGGCATTGGCCTTCAAAAAACTGGTCCTTTCCAGTCTCTCGCAGGCCTTCTCAGTCCAAACCCAGGGAAAACAGACCACCAAGACTACAGTCTCAGGGTATGCAGAGATCTAAACAATGGAGTGTTTCCACCTCAAAACCAGGGAGTGGTAAGCCACCCCATATGGAAAAAGTTCACAATGACTTTCCAATTCTCCTTCCCAGCCATGCCCAAGTACTTGCGCCCCTAGGAGGAAAACTCGCTCTTCATGCAAAAAAATGGATGTCCATTACTCAGGACCGATGGGTTCTAAACATTATACCTTGCTGTCGGTTTTGTGCTAGATTTAATCAACGCACTATTAAACGTCGGTATATTTTTGTTTCTAAATATTTTGGCTCACGATTTAACTATCCAGAAATGTCGTCTGTTAGCAGTCCGACTACCGGAATACCTAAAAAACGCAAAGAAAAAGACAGAGACAGGCCGTCGAGGTCCAAAACTGACGACGACGCTTCTCCTAAACGAGTCGCTAGTTCGCCGGTACTCAATGAGGCTCTTTCGCAGCCCTTGATACCCGCTACTTTTGATTCGCAGGCCTCTACTGAGACCCATTCGGAGTATGCCGCGAGATGCTTTAAGTATTGAACCCACGGATATCTCTACCTTGGATGGGTCCAGAGCCACTGTGCAGGCACCAGCTTCTGAGGGTGTATTCCGACCTTCCGATGTTCGTATTAAACCGACTACTTCATTTCAGATTAAAACAACTGAGTTTCTCAGGCCCAGAGTTTGCACTACGTCTGTAAAACAGAAGACCAAAGCGCATGCTCAAGCTCCCATGCCACAGAAACAAATGCTTAGAATGGCTGAAGACCTTATAACTCTAAAGGGAAGCTAGCCTTCCCCCTCAAAAAGATAAAGAATTGATTTCCCTTCTGATTCAACAGACCATGAGTCCGATGACTCTGATTACTAGGACATACCCTTATCTACCTATGAGGATTCAGATGCAGATTATTCCATTCTCTCTGCCTCCCCTCCAGAGGACTTTTCTGTTGGTGAAAGTTTGCATACCTTAAGAGAGCATTTCCGCTGGGAATGCCATGACTACCCACAGTCCAAAAAGAGACTCGGAGAATTTTTAGACTTGGCTCAGCACAGGCCTCTAGCTATAACCCTGTATTGGATATTATAGATGATGTTTTCATGGAGTCCAGTCTTACTCCTGATACTTTACCACCAGCTCCTAGAAAGCCTGACAGGTGCTACAGGGTACCTGACTCTCTCAAATTTCTCTTTAAGAGTCCCACTGTGGATCAAGAGATCATTTCCCAGGGACCTAAAGGTATTAAGACTACTACAGCCAAAAATCCTACCCCTTCGAACAGGGATTTGAGGGCTTTGGACAGATGGGGTAAGAAGGTATATACCTGAAAATCTTGCCATCAGGGTTTTAAATTGCGAGTTTCACATGTTGGAGTACCAGCAGCATATTATGGAACTAATTAAACAAAAAATGTTGTTGCTTCCAGATTTTGCAGAAAATAAAGATTTACAAGCGTTAATGCATTCTGCAAACCAAGTCAGTAAACATAATTTGCAGTGTGGTTTTGATGCCTTAGAAGCATCTTGCAGGGCTGCTGTCACTGGGTCTGTACTGAGAAGGCATGCCTGGCTGAAGGAACAAATCTTGCCAAACCATGTCAAAGCAAAATTGCTAGATGCTGCATTAAACCAGGAACGTTTGTTTGGCACAAAAGCAGAAGAGGTTCTTAAAAAGATGGAGGAAAAAGCTAAATCTATGCAAACTGTTAAAAGATTTCGTACAGGTACAGCTACCTAGATTCAGTAGGCATTGGCCTTCAAAAAACTGGTCCTTTCCAGTCCCTACCAGGTCTTCTCCCTCTAAACCCAGGTGCTACAGTTTCAGGGTACACAGAGATCTGAACATTGGAGTCATCCCCCCTCAAAAACAGGGAGTGGTAAGCCACTCCCTTATGGAAAAAATTCACAATGACTTGTCTGTCATCCTTCACAGCCATGCCCAAGTATTTGCACCCCTAGGAGGAAAACTCGCCCTGCTTGCAAAAAACTGGATGTCCATTACCCAGGACCAATGGGGTCCTAAACATTGTATCCCAGGGATACAGATTCTACTTCCACTCACTGCCAACCCCAAGCGGGTTGCCAGACCTTCCTCCAAACCAGTAGGCAGAGGCTCAAAAGCAACTACTTTCTCTTCTCAGTATCAGGGCTATTCATCCTGTTCCAGTAGAGCAAAGAGGACAGGGTTTCTACTCCAGACTGTTCCTGGTGCCCAGAAAAAGAGGGCCCTTGGCGCTCTATCCTGGACCTGTCCATTCTCAAAACCTTCCTGGTGGTCCCAAAATTCAAAATGCTTCGCTTCCTATGTTAGCCAAGGACTCCTGGCTAGTCACCCTAGACCTAAAAGAAGCTTATCTGCACATCCCTATAAGGGAATCTTGCAGGAAATATGTTCACTTCAGGGCAGGCTCTATGCACTATCAGTTCTCTGCACTTCCCTTTAGCTTATCTACTGCGCCCAGGGTATTCACAAAGTGCCTGGCTCCAGCCATTGCATACTGCAGGCAGAGAAAAATTCAGATTTATCCATACTTGGACGATTGCCTGATTCAGGCGGACAGTCAGGAATTGCTACTTCAGCACTTGGTATTTGTAAAGAGACTTCTAACATCTCTGGGGTACACCATCAACAAAATCACATCTGGTACCCAGCCAAAAGTTTGTATTCCTGGGAGCAAGCTTGAACATAACTTCCCAGATGACATTCCTTACTCCAGAAAAGCAGGCTTATTTGACCAACTACTTCAAAGTAATGGCCACCAGAACCCAGCTATCTGCAAGAAAAATACTGCAAGCCCTAGGGTTCATGGCCTCATTCATTCTACTAATTCCGTATGCAAGACTGCATATGAGGAAACTTCAGTGGTACTTAAAAAGCCTCTGGTGCCAATATACTCAGGACCTGGAAACAATTATTCCTATCATTCCTTGTCTAAGGGCAGAGGTCCTTTGGTGGGTAGAGGCTTGCAACCACAACAATTGACTCCTTTTCACTCAACCCCTCGCCCCCCAAACCCTGACAACAGACGCATCAGACTATGCATGGGGGGCTCACATGGCGGGTAAATGGATTCAAGGCAAATGGAGCCCAGAACAAATTCACCTACATATCAATCAAAAAGAAATGTTAGCTGTACAGAATGCTCTGACAGCCTTCAAATACCTTATCATTCCAGGACATCTCTTGATAAAGGCAGACAACACCACAGTTATGTGGTACATAAACAAGCAGGGGGGAACTCATTCCTACCCACTCTGCAGGTTAGCCATGGCCCTGTGGAACACAGCTTTGAGCAACCAAGTGCACCTGCAAGCTCAGTTCCTGCCAAGCAAACAAAATTCACTGGCAGATGACTTGAGCAGAAATCTACTGGACTCACACGGGTGGAAACTGGAACCCAACTCATTCAAACTTCTAACCCACAGGTGGGGGGCACCAGAGATGGACCGCTCTACTTCCCCCCAAAACCATCAGTTGAGCAAATTTTGCATCAGAAATCCCCACAGCCAAGCATGAAAAGCTGATTCCCTATCCTTTACTTGGGAAAACCTCTCTATTTATGCCTTCCCCCTCTGCCCCTCCTTTCAAAAGTATTACTCAAGATCAATCGGGGCAAACCAAGGACAATCCTTATTGCACCGGACTGACCCCGCCAGCACGTGTACCCACTCCTACGCAGTCTGGCAGCAGTGCCACCCTGGCACCTACATCAGACCCCCCCCTCCCTGCTGTCCCAGCAGGAGGGACAGAGTTTGTATCCTCAGCTGCAAACCTTGAACCTCGCAGCCTGTCTTATTCCCTGAATACACCACCAGCAGCCCTCAGCAAACAGGTACTGGACGTCATCCTTGAGGGCAGAAGGCCTATTACTAGGAAATCTTATTCAGAAAAATGCAGAAGATACTGTTCTTGGAGCCAGTCTCAAGGAAAGGACACAGCCGTGCCCACCTTACCTGAAATCCTAGATTGCCTAGCAGAACTGTTCCACAAAGGCCTATTCTTCTCACTTATTAAGATTCATGCCTTGGCCATCTCAGCTCATTTTAATACTGAGACACCTCTCTTTTCTCACCCTCTGGTCAAACAGTTCCTTGAGTGGAACTAACAATTTAAGACCCCCGAGAAGAGCTCCCACCCCTGCTTGGGACCTTTACTTTGTACTAGAGAAGCTCATGCTTCCCCCTTTTGTGCCTGTTGCTACAGCAAAGTTAAAATTCTCCTCTTGGAAAACAGCTTTACTTTTAGCATCACTTCAAAAAGAGTATCTGAGTTACAGGCACTAATGGCTGTGGAACCCTTTATTATTTTCCATGCTAATAGTGTTTCCCTCATGACTATCCCATCTTTTATGCCCAAGGTGGTATCCGGTGAGGCTTTAAAGCAATCCATCCATTTACCAACCTTTTTCCCGTAATCCTCAGAATAAAGGGGAAAGGATCCTGCACTCTTTGGACGTACACAGACAACACTGGTTCTACCTTGACAGGACTAAACCTTTCAGAAAATCTGACCAGCTGCTAGTCAACTTTGCTACAGGGGCAGAGGGCAAGGCCATTTCTAAGCAAACCATTTCCAAATGGATAGCACACTGCATCCATTTCTACTACAAACACCATGGAAAACCTACCCCACAGGGGATCAGAACTCATTCCACTAGGGCTACCTCATACTCTACAGCATTTCTCAGGGGAGTATCTACCAGGGGCATCCTGGAAGCTGCAACCTGGAGTTCTGTACACACCTTCACCAAGCATTACCACTTACCTGTCTTTTCTAAATCCAGTGCTGGATTTGCCATAGCAGTCTTACAAGCCCTGCTAGCCAGCGCTACTATTATGTAACTGCCTCCACCCTTCCTCAGCCTTGGGAATCATCCCAAGTGTGATGACTGCAACAGTGAAACACGAAGAACATAGTACAGTTGTGTACCCTTACCATAAATGTAGATGTTCGAGTGTATTCACTGTTGCAGGCTTTCCCTCCGTCCAGCCCCCTGGATTTCTCTGTCCTTTCTACCTATCCACTTTATGGCTATCTTTTATGGCAGGGGTATTTACTTTTTACTGGAGGTGTTCCACACCATGTAATAGCTTCCTGTTTTGAGGGCTCCTGACATCTGGGGCGAGAAAAACTGATGTAATGGTGTCGGCTGCATGTTTTATACCCTTGACGACCTGATGTCATGGAAGAGGCGACAGCATCCGATGCAGAAGTCCCAAGACTCTGGTATTCAGGTCGACTGAGGGCTACCTGCAGGCAGATAACCCAAGTGTGATGACTGCAACAGTGAATATACTCGAACATCTACATTTATGGTAAGTGTGCACAACTGTACTTTCATCATACTGTTCTAGCTTTGGCGGTTGTGTTTACTGTAGCTTAAAACTTGCCTGAGAGACAGGCATTTGCCCCTATAAAGCAAAATATATAAAGTTACTCGCAATTTGTTTTTATTTTCTAATTTCATATCAGACCCAGTAGCAGTTTCCTTGGTAAAAATCAGCTACTGCTAAGCTTCATGTTAATGCTAGTTCCTCCCCTTTTGAAAAGGTGGAAAATCCTTTGTGGGGTTTGGGGAAAAGTGTATTCTTTAACACTTTTTTTTAGAATTCTCAGTTGTCAAGATCACCTGTTAATTTTTTTTCCTCTTGAGAATACAAGAAACATGGCATCTTTTGCATCATCTGAGGAAAAAAAAATATTTGTAAAACTTCATGTTTCTCTATCTCAAGTGACTGACTACTCTTTGAAATGCAATTATGATTCAGCTGATGTCACTTCCAGAGCTGCCGCTACTACCAGAACTGTTATGAGGAGGTGTGTTTGGTTACATACACCTAATCTTCCTGTCTTTGAACCCATCTGCTGTAGATTTCTTTAAAAAGTGTGATGATGAAAGAGAGAAGCTGATACAAGGAGTTTCACATTTTTTTCTGACTTCCTTCTTAAAAGCTGTCAAGGGTTTTAATGCTGTCTCTGCAATATTCTGCAGACACAGCAAGTTACTGGTAAGCAGATTTCTAAAAAGCAATGGCAGGGAGGCTCCAAGAAGAAAGGATGACCCTATCCCAGAGTGCAGGACAGTCTAACAAGTCTGAATGACTATCTTCAGACCACCGCCCCACCCAGCAGTCCTTTAATTCTTACCAAAAAATATGAACATCCATTTCTGTCTTTGGCAACATATAGTGTCAGAGAAGTGAGTTTTTAGAGTGATTCATCACTAGTGTAGATAACAGTGGGAATTTGTGTCTTTCTTAGGGTATTACTCTTCATTAGTCAGATCAAACTTCTCTTTTCCCTCCTGCCATTCACCATCTACTAACTCGGGTTGATAGAAGCTGTCCTTCCTCCTCCTCCTCAGATAGGAAAAGGCTTTTATTCAAGAATGTTTCAGGTGCCATAGAAAGAAGTTTCATTGAGACCAGTCCTAGATATTTTTAAACCAGTTTGTGACCGTTCCAGAGTTCAAAATGTTACCTATTCATGCCCCATTTAAGTTTTTTAGTCACCTCAGATTTAAGTGATGCTCATCACATTCCTATAGTGCCAAATTTTAGACATTTCTGAAAGTGTTCTCAGTTTGGATCACTATTTCAGTTCTTTGTATTACCCTTTGGGTTATCCATGGCTACAAGAGTTTTTGGTAAGTGCCTATCTCTGGTGATAGCCTACTGCAGATTGTAAGGTACTCACAGTTTTCCTTATTTAAATGACTTGTTTATTCTTTTTTTTCAAAGTGTCAGGAATTTCTCATTTGGGTGAGAGATCTCCTGCACCTACTGGGGTTTTAAGAGAGCATCCAAAAATCTTGTTTGACTCCTTTTCACATGATTGTTTTCCTGGGATATATCCTAGATGTCTTGGCAAAAAGAGTTTTCAGGAAAAAGTAGATCTGCATCTAGAGCTGTTCCTGTGTTTTTCCGCTCATACTTAAGTCTCACTATGGGAATTTCTCAAGATACTAAGATTCATGGCATCTGTGAATCTCATGATTCTTCTGTCAAGGCTCCACATGAGAAAAAAATTATTGCCACTTAAAGTTTATATGGCCCCAGCATTAACACCCCCTTACTTTCCAGAGTCCTGTTTTGGGGTTTGTGAGAAGGAAACTTTGGTGGAGAGACCAATTTTATCAGTCCAGGTGTTCCATTTTTCCATCCACTTCCAACACAGTCTGTAACAGTCTTCTCATATTTTGCTTGTGGAATAATGTCTGTGGGGAAAAAAGTGCAGTCTTTGGACAAAAAAGACTTTCCAAAACACTCAAATGAAAAAGAGATGTTGGCAGTCATAAAAGCTCTCAACTCTTATATGTCCTATTCTCATGTTGCAGTGTTCAAAACCCTTGGGTTAACCTCTGCTAGCTACCCAAACGTCCGGCTAGTATACACAAGCTTCTTGTCACTGCTAGGTACGTTGAACATCTAGCGTTGGCAGAGGGAACGTGGGCCACAAAAGTGACATCTGCACATATCTTTCCTCAGAACTTCTCTGCTGCCAGTTGAACGTCAGCTCTTCCTGCCATCGGATCTTCAAATTTAAAAGATAAGTTCCCCATTGGTGCCATTTTTGTGATGCTTTTGGGGCACTGCATGCCTGTTTAGGTTCATGTCACCCAGGAAAGGAAAGTGCAGATGTGTACGGCAGATCCCCCATAAGGACGCCCACGAGCTCTGCCTTTTCTGTTTAGGGCCTACACATGACCATCATACTTGTGCAATCTGTCAGGCCTTTGTACCTAAGACACTCTTCAGTTGCCTACACACCCTTAATAATTACTTACAAAACCAGCATCTTATACGCCTGGTGCTAACAATTTAAGGGGCCGTCTGGTCAAGACTGTAGAGCCACCCAAAAAAGAATGCCAAAAGTTTCCAGGTCTGAAACTGCTGCTGCACCTCCTCCACCAGATGTCCTACCTGTGGTTGGCATTAACCTGGAGGAATGTTCGGAATCTGCCGATATAGGTATAGCAGGAGGCAGGAAAACCTAGGGCGGAAAGCACATCCGTGGAGGTCTCGCACACAGCTGCCAACGACAAGGGGGGACCTCATCTTGTTACGGCTGTCCATACAGGCTCTTCCACTGTTTCAGAGCAACAAATCCACTAAGCCGTTTGCAGGGACACCATTAAACAACCTTGTAAAAAAAACAATGCTCATATAGCAGTAGAAACACCATAAGCTATACACAAAATTCCGCACAATAGTGCCAAGTATCAAAATCTTTATTTGTTAAGCGCGTTCATCCCCTGTATAAACCTCTGGGACTTCTTCAGAACTAAATTACCCCCTTGTAGTCGCATCCTTTGTATACATAAATAATTAGTCAGTTAAATAATTGAATAATTAATTAAATGTTAAAATATTTAAAGATGTACCATAAAATAACATAAGAAGTCATAACATATAATTTCTGTAAATAGATAATTTTCTTTAAAATAATGTATAAAACTTATTTTCAAGCAATGTCTTGTGAATGAATGTTAAACCCATTAAAGATCAGCCTAACAAATGTTATTTGTTACTTAAAATATTAAGGCTTTATTTCTCAGAACCTGTTCCAAAGAAACATAGTCATTTAATCCAGGTTCAGCTAAGGCATTAAGCCGACCTGAAGTTCCCACCAACCACCTCCTGTACTGTGTGGAACCACTTGTCAAATTCCGAACTTGAATTTTATTTCCCCTTGGCAGATGTGTGCCTATACAGGGCATTATTGGTATTACCTTTGGCAATAACATATAGGTGCTTGTACATTTTAGTTCTAAATTTCATCTCCATTTTGCCAACATAGTAATAAGAGCATGTTTGGCGAATAGAAATATAAATGACACCTTTTGTGTTACAATTAGCTTTGTGTAGAGGAATACCTTTACTGATAACTTCATTATGTACCACATCTTTGTCCAAAATAAAGGGACATTGATTACATTGACCACATTTAGTTGTACCCTGAATGGTCAGAGTTCTAGGGGAAATTACGTGTTCCATCAGATATTTAAAGTTTTTACCAGCTTTATACACAAAGCTTTGTACTTACCCTAAGATGTTAAATATATCCATGTTGCCTTTAAAAATGTTCCAATTCCTTTTGATAATGTCCTTAAGTGTTCTTTCCCCTTCTCCAAATGGGATAACCATACTCCTATTGTACCCTCGTATTCCAGTCTGTTTGTTATGATTTTGGTGAGTCACACCGCTACCCAGTAGGGGGTTATATTTTGTCCCCCATCCTTCTTCCATTTGTTTCACTACACCATCAAGTATTCTATTAGGGTACCCCCTTGCTTTGAACATATCAGTGATGTTTCCTTCCTCATCCAGAAATGTCTCTCTAGTGGAGCACATTCTTACTGCTCTTACCAGCTGACCTTTAGCTATATTTGCTGCATACTGTACTTATTTTTGCTGTTTGCACTTTTAAAGTCGTTTAAGTCATTTTTTTGTGTTGTAATCTTCTGTTTAACTGTTGTAGGCTACGCACTCAAGTGTGCTAGCCTGTTCTGAGCATTTAAAGTGTTTTTTTGTGTAAGTTTTACTGTATTTTCTGTAAAAAAAAAAAAAAAAAAAAGAAAGAAAGCAAAAAAAAAAACCTAAAAAATATTCTCGTTTTCAGCCCTTTCTAAGCTAGTCTAGTCCAGTTTTCAGGTTCTGCTGAATTCAGGGCTGTGGTACAAGTTCCTGTGTTGCCCATATCCTTACTTGGATAGTAGGAAGTTTCTCTGTTCACCAGTGAGAGTGGGGAGCTTTGAGCAGCTTATCTGTCCCTGGAGAAGTGGTCTCAGCTCAGCAACTAGTAGTTTATTGGCTGTTTTGGGCTAATTTCTCTCTTTCATCTCCCTGCTTTAAAACCCACATTTGCGTGGTTTTGCACTTGTATACAACTCAGCAAAGCTCCTCGTGGTGTCCTGCAGAGTACTGCAAGCACCAGAGCAACAAGGGTGACTTTCAACTGATTAAGTATTTTTTCTCTGCATTTTTCCTGTGATTGCTATTTTCACCTAAAACACTGACCTACTAGCATTTCTGTGCTCTAAAAAGCTATATTTGCTGCATGCCTTACTTATTTTTGCTGTTTGCACTTTTAAAGTCATTTAAGTTGTTTTTTGTGTTGTAATCTTCTGTTTAACTGTTGTAGGCTACACACTCAAGTGCTCTAGCCTGTTCTAAGCATTTAAAGTGTTTTTTTGTGTAAGTTTACTGTATTTTCTATAAAAAATATATATATTCTTGTTTCCCACCTTTTCTAAGCTAGTCTAGTCCAGTTTTCAGGTTCTGCTGAATTCAGGGCTGTGGTACAAGTTCCTGTGTTGCCCATATCCTTACTTGGATAGGAGGAAGTTTATCGGTTCACCAGTGAGAGTGCGGAGCTTTGAGCAGCCTATCTGTCCCTGGAGAAGTGGTCTCAGCCCAGCAACTAGTAGTTTATTGGCTTGTTTTGGGCTAATTTCTATCTCTTTCATCTCCCTGCTTTAAAACCCGTGCCGGTTAGCTAGGGTTAAACTATTCCAGGCTCCACGAAGTCTGCTCTTCAATTTTTCCCTTGGAACTAGTCAAACTCTCAAGTAAAGCACTCTAAACTTTCTTTTACAGCCCAGCACTTTCTCTAAGCTCTCAGTAAGCATTAATAAATGCTAACACTACACCCCCCCCCTTTACTATACAGTAGTACAAGGCTCCCTATTCGTCCCTACCGGACAATCAGTAAATCAGTTCATTTATCCGTACAGGCATGTCCAAAGGGCAGTTTCAGGTGTACTCTCCAGCTGGTGAATCTGGGAATCTTGAGGCAATGTTACAATTGCCTCATGTACACAGACAACCCTCTTCTCCTTCGAACAAACACAAATGTACGTGAGAGATGCAACTATACAGCCAAACTGGAGGCCAAGCTCTCTCAACCCAAGGCTGGAACAGTCAGTTAGGAGGAGAAGGGAGACACCTGCACCACACTACCAGTCTCACATGCACCAGTCATATCTGCACCAGCAAACAACACACGTAAATACACAAAAACATACTCGGAGGCTCTAAATAAAAATCTGCCTAAGCAGCAGAGACCTCCAAAGCAGACATCCAAGCAACCTCAAGCAACAACCACGTATCACATACTTCACAAAGTCAGTGTGCCACGCAACCACAGCCCTTAAGGCTTAACAACACACCCAGTACATTAGTAATAGGTGACTCTATTGTCAGGCACACTGACGTTCGACTCACTAGACTGAACAAGGAGAAGGTTACTGTAAGCTGCCTGTCAGGTGCCAGGATCCACCACATTAACACAAGCACTCAGGTCACTCCAAAACAAGTACAAATATGACTGTCATTGTACATGTTGGTGTGAACGACCTGAGACGTACCTCCCTGGACTACATGAAAAGACACATAGAAGAGCTCTCTGATCATGTAGCCCAGGCCGGTATGACCCTGACCATGAGTAGCATCTTGCCCTCACCAAGAATGATGCCACAGTACAAAGAAAAAATGATCAGTTTTAACAATTGGCTAAGCTATTGGTGTTGTTCAAAGGGGATACAGTGTCTGTCAGCCTGGGATGACATGCTCGACAAGCCACGCTGCTTCGCCAGAGATGGCTTGCACCTGTCGCCCTTAGGCTTTCGAATACTGGCCAAGGCTCTTGCCACCCCCATAGTGCCTTTTTTAGGCAAGGCTTAAAAGACAAACCCACCTCCATAAACAACACAAGTAACCAAAACCTGAGGGTAATGCTACTCAGTGCCAGAAGTCTAAACCTCAAAATGCATGCACGCAAGGCACTCCTCAGCATGGAGAAAATCGATATCTGTGCAGTAAGAGAAACCTGGTTCAAAGCTCCAGAGAGCACCCCAGCACTACCAGGCTACAACTCATACCATACCTTTCGGCCCCAGAACCCGGACCGAAATACAAAAGGAGGGGGTGTATCCATTTTCATAAAGGATACCCACACCTCCAGGTTAGTAGCACAGCACGAGGCCTCGGAGACCATCCATGTGCAACTAAAAGTGGGCAAAGCTGCTTTTCAGATCGTAGCTTGCTACAGATCACCCACCTTGTCTCAGGACCCCCACTCAGGAACCCACTCAGCATTCCTGAGAACATTGGAAAATATGAAGATCCTACCTAACACCATGATATTGGGTGATTTCAACTACCCAAACATTGACTGGGAAAACTACTCAAGTACAAACTCCTTTGCCCAATGCTTCCTAGAGTTTATAAACTCAAATGCCCTGGAACAGCTGGTCACCACACCCACAAGAGGTGACAACATATTGGACCTGATCATCACCAACATGGGGGATCAGTGCTCCACACCAGAGGTAAACCCCTCGCTGGTAAGATCAGACCATAAACTAATCACACTGGACATCCACATCCCGACCCCACCACCAGTCAAGGAAACCACTATGAAAAACTTTTCAAAAGCCAACTTCACACTTTTCAAGACCGAGGTGGAAAGTTTCAAAGCCCCCTTACTGAAGGATAATGCTGCCCAAACCGCAGAATCCTTTACAAATGCATTCTATGAGCACCTACAGGAATGCATGGATCGAGCCATCCCAAGTAAAACCAAGACTCACTCCTCCAAAAAGAGGAAACCAGTCTGGTGGTCCCCGGCCATAAATAAGCTATACAACAGAAGGAGGAAACTATTACATGATGGAGCAAAATCCCAAAAAGGAAAGGCATCCCTGATCAATATTAGCAAGAAACTATGATCCCTCATAAAATCATGCAAGGCCAGTTTCGAAAGAAAAATTGCCAGAGACTAAAGATAATCACAAAGCCTTCTTTAGCTATGTCAAGAATCTAGGTGGCAACTCTCAGATATGCTCTGAGCTAGTGCAAAATGACAAAAAATACACTGAACCAACTGACATTGCCAACATCCTGGCTGACAGGTTCAGTGCAAACTTTACCCCCCCTCACCCCCAAAAGGGCCCGTGTCCATCTCAGAAGAATGTAGAGCCCCAGACATCACAGACACGTAGGTGAAACCATCCCTCTCCAGAGCTAAAAACACAGCATCAATGGGACTGAATGGTATCCCAGGCTGCGTCTTACACGAGCTCCAAAATGGACTAAACCCTCACCTAAATTCACTGTTCAAACTCAGCCTTACCACAGGCTATGTACCCAAAGAATGGCGTACATCAACAGTCCTCCCGCTCCACAAAAGAGGTGCCACAACAGATCCTGGGAACTATCACACTATAAGCCTGACTAGCCTGGTCTGCAAAGCTATGGAGCGCATCATCATAGAACTCATAAACAGACACATTGGGAACCTCCAGACACTGGACCCTACCCAATTCGGCTTTGTTAAAGGCAGATCCTGCCTCCTAAACCTAGTTGATTTCTTTGAAACAGTTACCAAGGCCATAGATGAGGGAAAGGTAGTCCACACAGCCTACCTGGACCTCGCTAAGGCCTTCGACACCATTCCCCACTCTGGCATCATAGATAAGCTCACCAGCTTGAACATTAACCCCTATGTCATGAGATGGGTTGCCAACTGGCTCACGGATAGAACTCACATGGTCAGAGTTGCAGGTGCCATGTCAGACTCTAAACCAGTTACAAGTGGCGTCCTACAGGGCTCAGTCCTGGGACCCCTCCTGTTGGTATGTACTTCTCTGAGGTACAGGCAAGCATGGGAGGACTATGGCTGACCAAGTTCGTAGATAACTGCAAACTGGGGGCCATAATCGACTATCCGGCTGACACAGGCATCCTTCAGAAGGGTCTCACAGAGACAGATACTTGGTGTCAGAACCATGGCCTCAAGCTAAATGCCAAAAAGTGCATAGTCATACCCTTTGGGAAAAGCAAAGTGCCCATGAATTATCACATAGGTGGTAATCCACTAAGTACGGAAGATGTAATTAGGGATCTGGGGACCCAGGTAGATAGCAACCTCTCCTTTGATAATCACATTGCCAAAGTGGTTAGAAAATCCTTCTATGTAGCCCACCTAATCACGAAAGGGTTCACATCTAGATCTAGAGAGGTCATTGTGCCCCTCTACTCATCACTCATTAGGCCCAAAATAGAGTACAATGCCCCATTTGGAATGTACCTTACTCGACACCTGCAACAGCTGGAAAGACCACAGAAGTACCTCTCCAAGAGGATCATGGGCCTCAAACAGATGCCCTATACAGCTCGACTAAAAAAACTCCAGCTCTACTCGGTTGCTTACCGCCTGCTCAGAGGTGATCTCTGCCTGACGTACAAGGCCATGCCCAACCCGGAATTAATGGACGTGCTCCACCTCAAGAAAACCAAATCTCTTAGAGCCACACTCTCCAGTGAGTCATACCTCAGCACAACAATAAACAGGACATGCTGGAGGGATAGATTCCTGTCCCAGAGACTTCCCTCGCTGTGGAGTAGAATCCCAATTTACGTTAGGCAAAGCCCCTCACTTGACTCTCTTCAAGAGAAATCTTGACGAGTGGATGGGAAATCATAAATTTACCCTGGGATCACTTCAATGGCTAGACAGAGACCCAGGAAACTAATTTAAAAGGGAGGCGAAAGCCAACACATTCTGGCTAGGCTTATAAATGCTCTTAGGCAGATAGCCTAGTACCTACCTATGAACATAAAAACATTTTTCTTAGTTTAAAAAGGGTGGCAGCTTTGAAAATTGCTGAGGCTTTGAAAATTGAGATAGGTGTTAGAGAAGGTTTCCTTCCTGTATATTCTAAAGGTGAATCTTTTGTTAGACCTGTCCTTTGAAATCATCACATCTAAATAATTAATCTTATCAATCGAATGGTTAGCTGTAAATACTTGGCACTGTCGTGTGGAATTTTGTGTGGAGCTTATGGTGTTTCTACTATTTGGGCACTGTTTTAGAACAAACAGAATCTAGGCCCTTCTTTGGCCCTACGCCTTCTAGGCCTTCCCTGAAAAAGAAGCAAAAGGCTAAACATGCCCCCACCTGCAGAAAGTCAACCAGACTGGGCAGGTCTTTTCCCAGAACCTATTTAGTGCTTTTATGGCCCTAAGGCATGCTATGCCTGCATCTCCACTGGCTGCCCCCCCCTTATTAGTCTCAGGCCTCAAGTCGCGGAAACTCTCCACTCTGAAGCTGAGAATTCAGATTCTTGTTTAGAGGATTCTCTTGGCTCAGATTCCATCCCCTCTGGGTATGCTTCCCCAGAGGAAGACTCTGCTGAGACAGATTCCCCAGGAGCGGATCTCACCTTTGGTGAGACCATCTCAAAAATAAGAGAATATTTTAAGTGCGATTCCTCTGAAATGTCAGAGGTCCAAAAAAGATACTATGAGCTCTTGCAGATGGACACTCCTGCCATTCCTCCGGTCTTACCAGCCTTCTTGGATGCTTTCATTGCAGCCTCTGTGAATCCTGATTCCCAACCACCTGCCCCATGAAGGCCTAACAGGTTCTATAGGGTCCCTGAAGGGGAAAAATTCCTGATTATATACACTATTGCAGACCCTGGCATTGTTTCAGTTTCTGCAGATAAGCCATCTAGACTGCTTCCATCCACCTCTGTCCTTCCCACAGACAAGGACAGTAAGGCAATGGACTGCATTGGCAAAATAGTTTACACTTCTGCTACCTTGGCCTGTAAGGCAGTAAATTGCAGCATGCATATGTGTTAAGTATGCCCTGGCCGTCTTGTCTCAGGTCACCAAAGTTTGGCAGATCTCCCTGACTCATCTCCCAAGGCTCAAATATCTAGCCTCATCTCATTGTCACAAGACGTTCAGTTAGATGCAGCTATGATGCTGCAGAAGCCTCAGCCAGATCTGCAGCTTCTGCCAGTTTATTAGAAAGCACTCTGCTCCGACCCTACATTCTAGGAGCAGAAAGAGCATCACAAAGCAGCATTACCCCTTCCAAGCCTGCCCAGACGCCTGCCCAGAAGCCTTAGTTTCAGCACAGGGCAGGTAGCCTGTGACTACCAGCCTTTGCTGTCCAACCCCCCCCCCCCGACTCTATTCCCCTGTCCCTAAGGCTCTCATTGTCTTCCAGTTTGGCAAGACATTGCCTCAGACAGGTGGGTCTTGTCCATTATAGCAAAGGGATATTTCATGAACTGTATTATCGCTCCCTCTTTAGTAGGCATCCATAGCCACCCAAAGACCAGCTCCCCCTTTTCCAGCCAGTCATAGACCTCCTCCTATTTCAAGGAACCGTACAGCCTGTCCCTTTGGTAGAAAAGGGAAAGGGCTTTTACTCCATACTCTGTCTAGTCCCAAGGAAGGATGGACACTGGAGACATATATCCTGGTTCTCTCCCACCTCAACCTTTTCTTACAAATAGCCACTTTTCGTATGCTTACTCTCCAGACCCTCTTTCCCCTTGATAATGCCTCGGGGATTTCTAGCCATCTTGGACATAAAGGATGTCTACCTACACATCCATATAAGGCCCAACTACAGGAAATATTTGTTTTTCTGTGGGTTCCTCACATTTTCAGTTCTCTGCCTTCCCATTTGGACTCTTTACAGCTCCAAGGGTATTCACCAAGTGTCTGGTCCTAGTGATTTCTTATTGCAGGGTCCAAAGGATTCAGATTTTTCCATACCTGGATGACCTCCTGATACAAGCAGAATGTTCCAGATCTTTACACAACCAACTACACAAAGTTATGTCAGTCCTGCAAGCACTGGGATTCAATATCAGTTACCCTAATTCCACCCTAAATCCCTCCCAGGACCAAGTTTTCCTGTGGTGTAGAATGTGGACAGATGTCCTTCTATTCACATGTTGCAGTAGTCATAACAGTAGGGACTTGCTGCCAGCAGCGCCACCTTCTGGCCAGTATACCAAAGTATTTGCTTCTGGAGGATACGTGTGATGTCCCTTGTCAAGGCCATAAACCGATGTAGGGTATAAAGGGGACATCTGCACGCACCCTCCTTAGACGTTTCCTGCCGCAGTGAATGACTCCTGTTTGCCAGTTTCGAAAGCAGATGGCATTTTGAGATGACCGATGCTCATTGTGCATACAGCTGCAGTAATCACAGATGGGTTCTCTGCCGTCAGGCGGTCCCTCGGTCGGCCGAATTCCAAAGTCTTGGTCCGGCGTCGGTTGTTGTTGCTTTCTCTTCTGACGTCAGTGAGGCCAGAGTATATAAGACACAGCCGACGCCATGTTCTTCAGTCTTTTTGCCGCGGTGCCCGGCAGAAGCAGTTCGCAAGTGCCGGTCGGCCAGCTCCTGAATTACGAAAATTTTGGAAACCAAGTCTTCATTAAAGCTAAGTACCCGTTGGGAACCTTTTCTTGCCTCAGACCGATGTCAGAAAAAGTTAATAATTGTATTTCTTGTGGGAAGCAAATACCGCATAAGGATTTCCATTCCCTCTGCATACCTTGTTTAGGCCCAGACCACGACATCTCGGCTGTCGCTGGCGCTACCTTCAATAAACGCACTATTAAGCGTCGGGCGGAGTTCGCCCAACACTATTTTGGTAAAGCTTTCGATTATAAGATGTCATCGGACACTCCGACTACCGTTTTGTCCAAAAAACGCAAGGAGAAGGACCGACATGCGAGGCCTGCGGTCCCCGCCGACACCACGCCAAAACAGGCTACACGTGGTCCGGTTCTCAGCGAGACGCCTTTGCAGTCCCTGATTACCGACGACACTCCTTTGGCGGTGTCCTCTGTACCCGAGACCGCTGGGACCTCGGCCCTTTCCCAGACTACAACCACCGAAGCCTTTGCTAATGTTGAGCCTACTAATGTGGACAGGTTCACCTCCACCCATGGTGTCTTTAGACCCTCATCTTCTTTTTCTATTAAGGCCTTTACTAAATCCAAAGCAGCCAGGCATCCCAAGAGGCCTGTTGCACAGGGCCCATCCCCAGGCCCCATGCCTAAAAAACAGATGCTTAAAATGGCTGAGGATTTAATTACTCTTATCAGGGGTTATCAACCCCCTCCAGACAAGAGACCCAGAGTGGAGGAAGATTCTCCCTCTTCTGATCAGGGATCCATTTTATCAGAACATTCTGATGTAGAGGAACACTCTTACTCCCCTTTTGAGGATTCGGATGCAGAGCAGTCCATCCCTTCTGTATCCCCTCCTGAGGATTTTTCCTTTGGGGAAACCTTGCACACCCTGAGGGAACACTTCCATTGGGAAGGCCAAGACTTTTCAGATTCTAAGAAAAGACTTAGGGAATTTCTTTTGTTACCTCAACACAGACCTCTGGCGATACCCCCTGTTTTGAACATACTTGATGGGCCCTAAATAAGAAGTTATGTACCTACCATAACGTTCCATGTTAGTTGTCTTCTCTCGCCTTCTTTCTTGCTTGATGGGTTCGGAGCCGATCCCTCGGCTCCGACTCGGCACTTGCTAAGCTCAAGAGTCACTTTTACCAGCTCGAGGCAGCCCCATATCCCATGATGCAAGGCGGTAAGTACCCAGATCTCGTTTGATGACAAAGGGCAATAGCACCAAGCATAAAACACTTCCCAAAGGAAGAAAGAAAACTTACAGGATGGGAAGAAGGACCAGGTCTGAATGGTCTTCAGCATAATAATTTCTTATAACAAGGTCTGTCCAGGCCAGGGGGAAGGAGGGAGGGTCGCAAGAAAGAAGGCGAGAGAAGACAACTAACATGGAACGTTATGGTAGGTACATAACTTCTTAATGTTAAGTTGTCAATCTCGCCTTCATTCTTGCTTGATGGGACCGCCCCCTAGCACCTCTATCCTGGGTGGCTCAATGGAACAGACTCTTGAGGACTGTAGAGCCAAAACTGGCTCTGTCCCTGGAGGCCAAGTCCAATTTGTAATGGGAAACAAAAGTGTGAGGAGTGGCCCAAGTGGCCGCTGCACAAATAGTGTCTAAAGAAAGTCTAGCTTGAAAGGCTGTAGAAGTAGCTAAGCTCCTAGTTGAATGTGCTTTAGGTTTTGAGCACAGCTGTTTTCCCCTGAGCAGATAAATTTCAGAGATGACCAAGAAAGCCATCTGGACAAGGTCACTTTAGAAACAGGAAGGCCTTTTTATTATCCGCATAGGAAACAAAAAGTTGATCAGATTTTCTAAATTTTTGTTCTGTCCAAATAATATCTAAGTTGACGGTGGACATCAAGATAATGTAGTTTTTGTTCAGCTCTGTCTGAATAGTTTGGGAAAAATACAGGAGATCAATGGATTGATTCAAATTGGTCTTTGAAGCGACCTTAGGCAAAAAGGTCGGATTAGTTCTCAAAGATACTCTGTCTTTGTGAAAAACCAAATAGGGGTCGAACCGATAGAGCATGAAGTTCAGACACCCTCCTGGCCGATGTAATAGCCACTAGGAATAAAGTTTTCCAAGAAAGAAATTTCAGGGAACAAGAAACAGCTGGCTCGAAGGGGAAGAATCAAGGATGTCAGCACTAAATTTAGATCCCACTGAGGAGGAGGATTCCTGATTGGAGGCTTTAGTAGGAAAATTCCTTTCAAGAAGGCCCTGCAGAGCCTATGGGACATAATATTATGATCTGCTACCCGACATGAAAGTTGGAGATAGCAGCCAATTGAACTCTGACTGTGGAAGAAGAGGAGCCTGCATGAAAAATCTCTGCTAAGAAGTCCAGGACTGCCTGAACAGGGGCAGTGAAAGGATCAATATTCTTGGCCTTAGCCCAATAAGAGAAACGTTTCCATTTGCTTGTATAAATCCTCCTGGTAGAGGATTTTAACGGTTACTATGATGTCTCTAACTGGGTTAGAGATCAAAGGAAGCCTGGCTAAGGAAGGAAGTGGAGCAACCATGCTGTGAGGTTGAGAGAAGGGATAGACCGGTGCAGCTGACCCGATTGGTGAATCAGAAGATCTGGCACTGGGTCCAGATGCCACGGCTGCACCAAAAGGTGATGATGGAGGAACGGGAACCAAACTTGTCGAGGCCAGTACAGTAAGGGGCAATGAGAATCAATTTGGCTCTCAAAACGGTAGCTTTCTGGATAACTTGAGGGATCAGAGGAAATGGAGGAAGGCATAAAGAAGTCCCTGGGGCCAATCCTGGGTCAGAGCGTCTCTGGGGATGGCCTGGTAGAGGGAAGAGACAGAAGAAGTCTGGACATTTGCTGTTTTGGGGAGTAGCAAAAGATCGCAACATGGACGACCCCATTCCAGAAATATCTCTTCCGCTATAGATTGCTTGAGAGACCACTCGTGAGGCATGAGAATAGCTCTGCTCAATCTGTCCGCTACAATGTTGGTTTTCCCAGGGATATGCGTTGCTACCAGAAACCGATGAGAGGAGATCGCCCATTGCCATAGTCTGAGCGCTTCGACACAAGGGTAGGACTTGGTTCCGCCCTGTTTGTTGATATACCAAACTACAGACATGTTGTCTGTGTGGACTGCAATTGTCCCTACGGGAAGAAAGTCGTTGAGGGCTTGCAACATTAAAAGCACTGCTCTCATCTCCAGGACATTTATGTGCAGATGGTACTCGAGCGGCTGCCACGTCCCATGAACCATCCTGCCCTGATAATGACCCCCACCCGATCAGGGAGGCATCCGTGGTGACAGTGGCTATCGGGATGGGGTACAAAGTACCTGCCTTGGTGAACCTGAGGAGATGTGATCCACCAAGCAAGATGATCTTTGCAAGTCTGTGTCACCAGAATCTGGTGACGCATAGGAAGTTGTTGGTACGACCACTGTGTGAGCAGCATCCACTGAAGAAGGCGCATGTAGAATTGAGCCAGGGGAAGAAGAGTAATGGCCGCAGCCATGAGGCCTAATACCTTTAGATCCATTCTGGCCTGTACTTTCTTGTTGGCCAGAATGATCCTGACATGACTCTGAATGTCTGAAACTCTTTGATCTGTAAGGGTAGCTGACATCCGAACAGTGTTTAAGTTTGCGCCTATGAAGGTAATAGACTGGCAGGGCGATAAGGATGACTTTTCGAAGTTGATCGAGATGCCCAAATGAGAACAAAGATTTATTGTGTAATCCCTGGCTTGTATAAGCTGATGCCTGGTGGTGGCTGACAGGAGCCAGTCGTCGAGATACGGAAACACCTGGAATCCTTGACGTCTCAGGTGAGCCGTGACCACTGCCATGCATTTGGTGAACACTCTGGGGCTGTAGTGAGACCAAAGGGCAGGGCTCTGAACTGGAAATGACTGGACCCCAGCCGAAGCGGAGAAATCTCCTGGAGCGCCTGTGAATTTTGATGTGATAGTACGCATCCTGAAGATCTATTGAGCACATCCAGTTGTCCTTCTGTAAGAAGGGCAGAATTGACTGAAGAGTGACCATTCGGAATCTTGTCTTCCTCACAGACTTGTTGAGTCTGCTGAGATCCAATATTGGTCTCCAGTTTCCCGTCTTTTGGGGACCAAAAGAACCTTGAGTAGATTCCGGCTCTGAATGGTCTGTTGTAACTGGCTGAATGGCTCTTTTTGCAGTAGTTTTGAGACTTCTAACTCTGCAATTTCCTTAGACCGGGTGGTACATCTGGAAGGGAATTTGAGGGGAAAGGGCTTTCCTCGAAAGGAATTATGTAACCCTTGGATATGATCGACTGTACCCATCTGTCTTGAGTGAGGGAATGCCAGGCTTCGGGGTACAGTGATAATCTTCCCGAGACTGCCTGCAAGGAGGGACAGCCGGGCAACATCGCAGGGATGCTGAAATGGCTTGTCAGAGAGAGGCTCTCTGTTTCCCTGGTTTTGGACCCCTCTGCCTCTAGAGCGCCTGTTGTTGTTACCCCTCTGCCTCTAGGGGTAAACTGACCACGTGAATCCGGGCGTGACTCCTTGGGATTTGCGGAACCACATTTTGCCACCTTTCTGTCCTTTGGGGTAAGGTCTAGAAGGGGTGGAAAACGGACTCCTACAGCAGAAAGAGTCTTGCCGTCCTGCTCGCACCTGGTCAAAGTTTCCTTCACCTGAGGGCCAAACAAAGCTGACCCATCAAAGGGAGAATTTGTGAAGGATGCCTTAAAGGGATCTGCAAAGTCACATAGCCGCATCCAGGCTTGGCGCCTAAGAGCCACACCTGTACCTGCGGCTCTACTCGCTCCATCAGCAGCATATGATATTAGCCGCATGGAGGAGTTTGCAATGGAATTAAGGGTTCCTAGCTGCGAAGCAATTTTTCTTGAGCCCCTGCAGCTGTAGGATCCTGTACTACTTCACCCAGCTCCTTAAGGATATCCCTCTGGAGTCTGGTGAAGTGACATAGGTAATTCAGCGAACGCATAGCAAAGGTCGCTGAGGAAAACATCCGCTTACCACCTATCCATGGTCCTAGAGTCCTTATTAGGAGGATGGACGGGTACGGAAGGATCTGCAAGTTCCTTCTTGGTGGCAGCAGCCACCACCATGGCATCAGCGGGGACACCCTTAGTGAGGAATTGCTTGTCACACGGGGCAGTGATAAATTTTGAAGGCCTCCTAGGGACTGGCTCTACAGAGTCAGGAGCTGCCCACGCCTTTCGGGCAATAACCTGCATAAGGGGGTCGAAAGGCGGAGACACCCAGGAGGTGGAGGGCCGAGATCCAAACACATCTAGGTATACTGACTCATCCTCAGAGGGATTGTTGGTGGGCCAGTTTCCCCTCTGTTTAAGGAGTTCTAGGATGTCTGAGAAGGAGACATCCTCAGAGGGGGATCTAGGGATCCCTCTGACTCATCAAAGTCAGTATCTGAAGTGATAGACTCGGGGGAGTCTACATGTTTCCTCTTACAAGTCCTCTTCCTAGGAAGATCTCCCGAAACATCAGGAGAATCCTCGGAAGAGGGGGAAATTCCCAATGGGGAAACCTGAGGCGGAGGATCTCTGGGTCCTGTAGCAAGAGAAGTGGCAGAGATGTCAACAGGCACTATAGAGGGAGGAGCTAAGGGAACAGACTGCTGACTGATACCAGTGGCCAGCACACTCTTCATCACCTCGAATGCTCCCTCCCAGGCAGGTCCGAGAGAACCCGTTCCAAGAACTAGGAACTCCAGGGACCACCGAAGGGAAGCCTCCGAGGCAGATGTCGGAGCCGAGCTCACCAAGGCCGAGGCTCCAAGGGAAGAGCGGGTTCGGACAAGGGTCCGATGCCACTCACCCCTCGGAGGAGACCATGGAAGCCCGCCACCGAATCCCTCTAAGGAAGGTCTCAAGAGGAGATAAGAGTAGAGGCTGAAGGAACAGAAGGGGTATCTGTCCTCCAGCCGTAGCAGTAACCATTCCCGAAGACTCCAACTCCAAGCTCTGGGGTAGAGTTGAAGGAGGAACTGTAACGGGTGTGGACCAATAGTCGCCTGTTGAGACGGACTATGTAACATTTGGGCCAGTGCCTGTGACTTAAGTAATCTACTGACCACTCTCTAAGTCATGGTCAGAAAGCCTGGATGACCTTGAAGATCGGCTCCGATGGCTCCGTTCGAAGGAGAGGTGAAGCCAGAGCGAAAGTATCGGCTCCAAGGAAGGAGACCTCGACCTCTTCCTGGAAGGAGCCATCGGAACCGATGAAACTATAGACCCTGTCGGAGCCGACAACTTATCGGAGCCGACAGGTAGCTCGATGCATCGGCTCCAGCCGGAGCCGATACAGCCACAAAAGTAACGGTGTCGGAGCCGATCGGAGCCGACACCGATGCCTGTGCCACATGGTGGTCGGAACCGATCGGAGCCGACACCGAAGTGGTAGATGCAGAATCGGCACCGATAGCCATCGGTGCCGAAGGCTTAGTTAAGCCAGAATCGGCTCCAGCCGGAGCCGATCTCGACTCAGAACGAGTCGGAGCCGAGGCCGCAGGCTTTGACACAGACGCCTGGGCCTTGGAAGATTTGGCAGTTTTGGATGGAGCCGACTTAGCCGGAGAGCCCTCCGGCTTAAGAAGGCCCCTAAGTATTAGTTTGTTTCTTCTTTCCTGCAGGACTCTCTGGCTGAAGGAATGACATATAGCACAGGAGTCCTGCAGGTGAAGAGGCCCCAGGCAATACAGGCAAGAAGTGTGACCGTCTGTCAGACATCTTCTGACAGCACGAGTCACACTTCTTAAAGCCCGAGACCCTCTCTTTTGACATGGTGTAACAAAACACACACGCACACCAGTCAAAGAATTAAATTAAATTAAATATACCAAAAAGGTATAAGTAGAAAAACACACACACACACCCTAACGGGGGGGGATGGGATGGGTAACGTTTGACTAAAAAAATAAGAAGAGACAGGTAATTTTCTGTCAGAAAAACTTTAAAATTAACTTAAAACTAAAATTTAAAGGGTTTTTAGTAAAAAGGGGCTAAAATATCAAAGTAGTAAATCACTTACCAGGAGCTGGTAAAAGGAGGACCTCATAAGCGAAGCGGCAAACGAGATCTGGGTACTTACCGCCTTGCATCATGGGATATGGGGCTGCCTCGAGCTGGTAAAAGTGACTCTCGAGCTTAGCAAGTGCCGAGTCGGAGCCGAGGGATCGGCTCCGAACCCATCAAGCAAGAATGAAGGCGAGATTGACAACTTAACATTTGTCAGTTTCATATGCTCAAATCTCAACAGTTCCTGTTATTACAATTAAGGAATAAAATGTCTCAACCTGAACAACCAGATATGAGAGAGTTACAGGATATGATGCATAGTGCAGAGCAAGTGTGTAAACATACTTTACAATGTGGTTATGATGCTCTAGAGGCCTCAAGTAGAGCGGCTGCTACAGGATCAGTCATTCGCAGACATGCCTGGCTTAGAGAACAAAACTTGCCTGATCATGTGAAAGCTAAACTTCTAGATGCTCCTTTACAAAAGGATGTGCTGTTTGGTACTAATGCTGAGGAGATACTACGGAAAATGGAGGAAAAAGCCAAATCTATGCAAACTGTCAAAGCCTTTTTACAGGTCCAACCTCCACGTTTTAGCAGAAATTGGCCTTCAAAAAACTGGTCCTTTCCAGCCACTGACAAGCCCCAAAGAAGTAGATACAGGTGCACAAGGGGCAGAGGGCAATCACAAGGATCATACAGTGGCCGACAATGGCAAACTCCAGCACCAAGAGGTGGCGAGGACAGTGCACAACAATACAGGAAGCAAACCCAATGACTCCCTCATTTCCATGCCAAGCAAGTCTCAGCTGGCAGCACCTTTGGGAGGAAAGCTAGCATTATTTGCAGGCAATTGGCATATTGTCACAACAGACAAATGGATCCTGGACATTATAAACAGAGGCTACACATTTCAATTTCACACTCTTCCAAAAATGAGAGGCATGCCAAACCTGCCACTGAATCAAAGGGCAGAGGCACAACTACAAATTTCAAAGCTCATAAGCATGAGAGCTATTCAAGAGGTACCTACTCACGAACAAGGTCAAGGTTTCTATTCAAGACTTTTTCTGGTACCAAGAAAAGGAACCGACTGGAGACCCATTTTGGACTTATCCATCCTAAACACATTTCTACTGCACAAAATTCAAGATGCTCACATTACAGCAGCTTCTTCCCATGCTGGGCAAGGGGTTTTGGCTGGTAACATTGGACCTCAAGGAGGCATATCTGCATGTCCCAATCAGACAAAGCTGCAGAAGATACCTCAGATTTCTTGCAGGTTCAATCCACTATCAATTCTCTGCATTGCCCTTTGGCTTATCTACTGCGCCCAGAGTATTCACAAAGTGCCTGGCATCAGTGATTGCCTACTGCAGACTTCAAGGGATACAAATTTACCCTTATTTGGATGACTGCCTGATCCAAGCGGACAGCAAGAACATACTTCTGGAACATCTGGCATATGTGACACGGTTAATGCATGCTCTGGGATACACAATCAACAAAGAGAAATCAAGGTTAACACCATCTCAGAAAATAATTTTCCTGGGTGCCAACTTGGGACACAAACACCCAGATGGCCTACCTTACGCCAGAAAAACAGGGGCAACTATCTCAGTACTTCAAAATACTAGAAAAAAGTACCAGGCTTACTGCAAGGAAAATCCTTCAGGCTCTGGGATTCATGGCATCTTGCATTCTTTTAATCCCATGTGCAAAGCTGCATATGAGGAAACTTCAATGGTACCTAAAAAACCTATGGTCTCAACACAGTCACAGTTTGGAAACAATAATACCAATAATCCCATGTTTGCAAAAGGAATTTCTATGGTGGGCCCAAGCATGTCAAGCAAACACAGGCCTCCCATTCTGCAAGCCTCAAGCAAAGCAAGTTATCACAACAGACGCCTCAGACTACGCCTGGGGGGCGCACATGACGGACAGGTGCATCCAGGGTAAATGGTCCCAAAAGGAAAAGCACCTTCACATCAATCTAAAAGAAATGCTAGCAGTAATAAATGCAATTACAGCTTTCAAGGACTTCCTGCATCCAGGACAATTACTAATAAGAACAGACAACACCACAGTAATGTGGTACATAAACAAACAAGGAGGAACACATTCATACCCCTTGTGCAGACTAGCCATGACTCTTTGGAACTTGGCTCTGGAATGGCAAATCGAACTTCAAGCACAGTACCTGACAGGATTGGAAAACACCCTGGCAGACAATTTAAGCAGAAATATGACAGACCCACACGAATGGAAGTTACATCCTCAGGTGTTTACAGAAATAATCCAAGTGTGGGGGAGGCCAGACATAGATCTTTTTGCCTCCCACAGGAATCATCAATTGGAAAAGTTTTGTTCGAGGACCTTTCATCCAAAGGCCTGGAGAGTGGACGCCCTTTCATTCAGTTGGACAGCATGGACAGTTTACGCATTTCCACCTCTGCCTCTTCTGCCCAAGGTGCTTTTGAAAGCAAGAGCAGACAGACCGAAGATGATACTGATTGCTCCAGATTGGCCAAGGCAACACTGGTACCCACTGCTGAGGAGCCTAACACATACTCCTCCCTGGTCACTGCCTCTAATGCCTCTTCTGCTGACTCAGCACAGCTACAAAACTCTTCACAGTCAGCTGAAAACACTCAATCTCGCTGCATGGAAAATCCCTTAACACCTCAACAGACCCTACTCTCCAAGGAGGTGCAGGATGTCATTTTGGAGGCCAGAAGGCCATCTACTAGAAAAGCTTACTCCGCAAAATGGAAGCGGTTTTGTTCTTGGAATGAGAAAAAAGGCCAGGACCCTAGACAACTGAACTTGCCTCGGGTATTACAGTATCTAGCTGAGCTGCTGAACAGTGGGCTTTCATTTTCTTCCATAAAAATCCATGCCTCAGCCATTTCTGCAGAATTCAACACGGATCCTCCTTTATTTTCTCACCCACTCTTATGACAGTTCCTCAGAGGGGCTAAGAATATAAGACCACCAAGGAGACAACCAATACCAGCCTGGGATCTTAATTACATACTAGAAAAGTTAACATTGCCTCCTTTTGAACCAGCTGCCTCAACAGATTTGCAGTATTTGTCCTGGAAAACTGCCTTCCTTCTGGCTATCACTTCAGCTCGTAGAGTTTCGGAACTACAGGCCCTCATGGTGGTGCAGCCCTTTCTCATTTTCCATCAGGGGGTTGCCCTTCGTACCAACCCATCATTTATACCTAAAGTGGTATCCAAGGTAGCTTTAAATCAAGCCATACACCTTCCTACCTTTTACCCCAATCCTCAAAACAAAGGGGAAAGGCTACTACATTCTTTAGACATCCATAGGCAGCTACGTTACTATTTGGACAGAACAAAGTCCTTCAGGAAATCAGAACAACTCTTTGTGTCCTATGCTGTAGGGGCTCAAGGGAAGCCAGTTTCCAAGCAGACTATTTCTAAGTGGATAGGCCACTGCATTCGGTTTTGTTATTCCTATCATGGGAAATCTGTTCCTACAGGTATCAGATCACACTCCACCAGGGCCACAGCTACCTCTGCAGTCTTCCTCAGAGGAGTTCCTACCAAAGATATTTTGGAGGCAGCCACTTGGAGTTCTGTACATACCTTCACAAAATACTACCACCTGCCTTTATATTCCAGAACAAGAGCAGGCTTTGCCACTGATGTTTTGCAGGGCATTCTGGCTCAACCCAGTTCCTCCTAGTACCTACCACCCTGTGCGTAGCTTTGGGACTCTACCCATCTGTGATTACTGCAGCTGTATGCACGATGAACATAGTACAGTTTTGTACCTACCATAAATGTAGATGTTCGAGTGCTAATACAGCTGCAGTACAGGTTTCCCTCCCTCCTTCCCCACTTGGTAAAGGCATAGGGCCTAACAACCCCTTCATACAACCTGACTGGGTTATCCTTCTTTGGTTTATTTGCTTGCAACCACTTATTTTGGATTATATTGCATTACTTGTATATATACATATAATCATAGGTTATGTATTGCCTTCCCTCTGGGGGCACCTGACATCTGGGGCAAGAAAGACTGAAGAACATGGCGTCGGCTGTGTCTTATATACTCTGGCCTCACTGATGTCAGAAGAGAAAGCGACAACAACCGACGCCAGACCAAGACTTTGGAATTCGGCCGACCGAGGGACCGCCTGACGGCAGAGAACCCATCTGTGATTACTGCAGCTGTATTAGCACTCGAACATCTACATTTATGGTAGGTACAAAACTGTACTTTTCTCCTACCGATGCAGGTAAGTGCCCTTTTGGGTTTTTTCTTTGCCTTTGATTATTAAGTCTTACATGTCAGCTAGAAAGGGGAAGTCTGCTTGTAGGAGGCAAATTCTTCACAAGGACGTACACGAGAAGTGTGTTTTTTGCTTGGGCGAGGCCAATGACCATACGTCCTGTCCCATTTGGAAATCTTTCGTCCCAAAAACACTTCGTAGCCATCTTGCTGCACTAAAATTATATTTAGAAAAAAAGAGTCTCCGACGTCTTATGCTCGGTATGGAAGGGGGGAGTAGGCCCATCTGAAGAGCAGCAGGAAGAAGGCCAAGAAAGTTAGGCAGGAATCCCACACTGTGCCTCAGGCGTCTGAGAAGGTTCTTGAGGCTGATGAAAGCCTGGCATCTTCCCCGACATCTGTTTCCAAGCCAGGCCCCGGGAACCAATGGAAGCTGGGGTGGCAGAAACTTTTAGTACATCCACTGAAGCTATTCAGCCATCAGATCCTGATGGTGGAGGGGAACCACGTCTCAGTCTATCGGGGGTCCTTGTTCCTTCAGTTCCACCCAAGCTAATGTCTGATCCGATTCTTTCCCCACCAGTTACTCCCTTAAATAACAAACAAAAAGTTAAACACCCTGAAAACCAGCCAGTTCCTGGATGGGGAATTTTTTTCTCAAAGTCTTTTTATGGCTTTTCAAGCCTTACAGACACAACAGGCCCAACCAGCCCCCTCACCTCGACTTACTTTACAGTTATCAGAGGAAGAGTACTCCTCTTCGGATTAATCTGTTTCATATGAATCCCAAATAGAGTCCCCAAAAGATTTCATCACCCCAGAGGAGGAGGACTCCATTACTCCTGAGTCTCCAGGGGAAGAAATCACCTTTGGAGACACAGTCTCCCTCATGAGGCAGCATTTTAAATGGCAGGCATCTGCTGTATCTGACACCAAGAAAAGGTACTTCAGCCTTTTACAAATGGAGCAACGTTCTCCTTCATCAGTGGCCCCCTTGCTACCTGCCTTCCAGGATGCCTTCTTGGCTGCTTCTCAGTCCCTTGACCCTCAACCACCAGCTTCTAAATGACCAGACTGATTCTACAAGATCCCTCAGGATACCCAATACCTTTTTAGGAACCCACCAGCAGACCCATCAGTTATTGCTGTCTCTGCTGACAAATCATGTAGGCTACTACCTTCGACTGCTCTGTATCCCACAGACAAAGACAATAAATTCATGGACAGAATAGGGAAGAAAGTTTATACCTCCTCTACTCTGGCTATAAGAGCTCTCAACTACCAAACACGTATGGCTAGATTTGTCCTGGATACCATTACCAAGGCCTCCACATTACCAACTTGAGGCACCAGATTCTCCCATAAAAGCGGAAATTAATACCCTCCTCTCCACTGCATCTAAAGTAACTAGGCACTCAAAGTGCAGTTATGATGCTGTGGACGTCTCATCTAGGTCTTCTGCATCTGGATCAGTATTGAGGCGTTATTCTTGGGTGAGACTATGGCCCTTACCCATGGATGTGCAAACAAAATTGTTGGCTGCACCCCTGGATAATAAAGCTATGTTTGGGTAAGCCTCAGCAGAACTCCTCAAATCCCTTCAAGACAAGGGTAAGGAACTTCAAAATCTTAAACACCTACTGGTGTCTCCTATACCAAGATACCACAGGAGTTATCCACAAAAACTTTCCTTTGTCAGAAGGCAGTCCTCACATTCTGCTCCACAGTCTAAAGGTAGCAGACAAACCAGGAAAAACTCTATTCCAGGATTTACAACCAGATCTTCTATTATGCCTTTTTGAGGCCAGTCTGACAACTCCAGACTGCCTCCTGTGTGACTACCCAACCTTGCACAAAACACCTCACTTTTCCGTCTCACCATCTCCCTTCCCTCCTGGCGGATAATCACATCAGAACAATGGGTGCTCTCCATCATTCAGTCAGGCTATTTCATGACTTGGTGGATGCTACCTCCCTTTCGTGGTAGCCCTCAACCACCTGCAAGCCAAACCCACCTTTTCCTCCTATCATTCAACAACTTCTGGATCAAAATACCATTACCATCAAAGAAACATAGTCTTTTACTCCAGAATGTTTCTGGTAGCAAGTAAGGATTGCCCACGGAGTCCAATCCTAGACCTATCCTTTCTAAATCTCCTTCTCTAAGTTCCCAGCTTCAAAATGATTACCTTACCCCTGCTCTTACCACTCATTTTAACTCAGGCTTTCATGGTAGCCCTGGATTTGAAGGATGCCTACCTACATATCGCTATTCACCTAGATTACAGGAAATACCTCAGATTTGCAATAGGCTCTTGCCATTTGCAATTCCTTGCCTTGCCCTTTGGACTCTCTACTGCTCCCCGAGTGTTCACAAAGTGCTTGTCCCCGTCATTGCTCACTGCAGGATTCTGGGTATCTAGATATACGCATACCTGGACGACCTGTTCATTCTTCATCAAGACCGCCCACTCCTCCTAGTACATCTACAACAGGTAATCTCCACCCTATCTCAGTTAGGGTTCACCATAAACCATTAAAAGTCTCACCTGATCCCCTCTCAGGGCCTTGTTTTCCTGGGATGCAGGATCAGAACAGACAAAATGAATGCCTTCATTACAGATCAAAGAATGGTAGACCTTTCTGTATACTTTCAAAAACTCCTCTCCCACACGTTCTTGCCAGCTCGAGAAATTTTAAGAATTCTAGGCCACATGGCATCACTCATTACCCATGTTGCATCTTGCAAAACTCCACATATGAAAAATCCAGTGGGTCCTGAGAAACTTATGGAGCCAACACTCCCAGCCCCTGGACACCCCCCTCCCCTTACATCAGTGTTTGAAGAAGGAACTCCAGTGGTGGATATCAGCTCTCCACCTCAACCAAGGCACCCACCTTCAGGTCCCTGCACCCCTCCAACAGGTCTCCACAGATGCTTCCTACTTGGGGGTTGGGGGCAGTGCTACTTACAAACCAAAAACAACTCTCTCTACAAGACGCATGGTACAACCCAAGGCAAAAGGACCATATCGATATCAAAGAAATGAGGGCTTTATACTTGGTCCTACTAACCTTCAAATCAGCTCTTCAGTCAGGAGCTCTTAAAGTAATGACAGACAATATGATGGTCCTGTGGTACATAAACAAGCAGGGGGGAGCAAAGTCTTACCCTCTGTGCAGCCTAGCAATCCAGATCTGGAACCTAGCAGTATCTCTCCACATTAATCTGATAGGTGTGTATATCCCTTTAACACAGAATGTCATGGCAGACTTCCTGAGCAGAACTTCAGCTCCCAGTCACGAATGGATGCTTCACAGAGAAGTATTTCTGGACATAATCCACAGGTGTGGGGTATTCCATAAGCAGATCTTTTTGCCACCGCCCAGAACAGACAGATGCCCAAATTCTGCACAAGGAATCCATATCCACAAGCATGAAAAGTGGACGCCTTCTCCTTCTCTTGGGAGGGAATGTACCTCTATGCTTCCCCCCTTCACTTTAATTCAGAAAGTCCTTCTGAAAATACAGAGGGACAACCCAAAAATCCGACTGGTGACCCCCTTTTGGCCAAGACAGCAGTGGTTTCCCTCCGCCTACTAGCCAAGGGCAATCACCACAGGTTACCCCACCAAATAGACCTGCTCACATAGGACAGGGGATCCCTACACCCTCAGGTAAACAATCTGAAATTTACATTATGGGTGATAGGGTTTTGATCCCCTACAGACACCTTTAAACATAGGATGTGCTCAATGTTCTGCAGGAGGCCAGAAAGCCTAGTACCAGGAGAAACTATGTATCCAAATGAAACAGATTCTCCTACTGGTGTCAATGGAAAAATCAGGACCCTCTAACTACCTCTATATCTATGGTCCTTTCCTATTTGTGTGAGCTACTTCACTCAGGACTAACATATACTCATCAGTCAGAGTGCATCTATCTGCTATATCTGCCTGTCTGCCTATCTCATCTCCTCTTGCTTCTAAACTGGAGGTTAAACTTTTCCTCAAAGGTGTTCTTCACATCAGACCTCCCAGGAAACCTATCCCCCTCCCCTTGGGACCTGAACTTTGTACTAGAAAGACTTACACTGCCACCCTTTGAACCAGCTCATTCAGTATCCCTGAAGCTATGCACACTGAAAACAGTTCTGCTAGTGGCCCTTACATCCGCCAGGAGGTTACCGGAGATGCAAGCTCTCATGGTTAGCTCTCCCTACCTTATTTTCCACAAAGACAGAGTTGCTGTCGGGACCAACCCTTCCTTCATGCCAAAGGTTGATTAATGAACTTTCACTAAACCAGGCCATTAATCTACCGGTTTTCTACCCTCAACCACAAAATTCCAGAAAGGACTCTCCATTCCTTGGATGTCCACAGACAACTGAAGTTGTACTTAGACAAAACCAAACCTATCAGAAAGTCAGATCAACTTTTCATCGCCTTCCACCCAAGAGCTCTAGGAAAGGCAGTCTCCAAGCAAATCATTTCCTCATGGATTTCTAACTCCATTACCTTATGCTTCTCTTACCATGGAAAATCCCAGCACTGTCACGTCAAACCTCACTCCACCAGGGGAGCTGCTTCCTCAGCTGCCTTTTTCAGAGGAATTGACTATGCTTCCATCCTGGAAGCTGCCACTTGGACTTCTGTCTACACCTTTGCCAAACATTACAAACCGGACTTAGTCTCTAGAACTAGGGCAAGGTTTGCCAGGTCTGTCCTCCAAGGACTCATTGACCAGGGAACCCAATCCTCCCCCCAGAACCATACCTAAAAGCTCTGGTGCTCTCCCTACTGATGTTCATCTTGTTTCACTGTTGCAGTCATTACACTTGGGTTATACTGCTGGCAGGCTACCCACAGTCGGCCTGAATTCCAAAGTCCAGGTCCTGTGTTGGTTGCTGTCGCCTCTTCCCTGACGTCAGTGCGTCAGGGGTATAAAAGATGCAGCCGACGCCATTTTCTTCAGTCTTTCTTGCCGCACGGTGCCCGAAGCAAAAGCAGTTTGCAAGTGCCGGTCGGCCGACTCCTGAGATTTTCAAAACCGAATTTCAGATCCGAAGTCTTCATTAAAGCTAAGTACCCTGTTAGGGAAACTTTTTTCTTGCTCCAGACCGATGTCAGAAAAAAGTTAACAATTGTATTTCTTGTGGGAAGCAAATACCTCATAAGGATTTTCATTCTTACTGTATTCCTTGTCTAGGCCCTGACCACGACGTTGCTAGCTGTCGGTTTTGTGCTAGATTTAACCAATGCACTATTAAGCGTCTGTACGATTTTGCCTTTCATTACTTTGGCCGAAGATTTAATTATATAATGCCCTCAGAACAGCAGACCGGAGTTTATAAAAAGCGCAAGGAAAAGGAAAAGGACAGGCATCCAAGGTCCAAAACTGACGACGAGGCCTCCGCTAGGCCAGTCGCCGGTTCTCAGTGAGGTGCTTTCGCAGCCCCTGACGCCCGCTACCTCAGAGCCACAGGCCGCTTTCAACTCCCACGTGGAGCCGACTGGTCCTCTGGATACTCAAGGTATTGCACACTCGGAAACTGTTCCCTCAGATGGGTCCGGAGCCGTTGAGCAGGCATCGGCTTCTGAGGGTGTTTTCAGACCTACACAGCTATATGTAAAGCCAACCTCAGCTTCAAAGGCAAAGATTAAAGCAGCTCTAAAGACAAAGAAACAAGTACAGCATTCTCCTGCACAGACCTCATGCCTACAAAACAGATGCTTAAAATGGCCGAAGACCTAATTACTTTGATCAGGGGTTCCCATCCCCCTCCTGATAAGAGGCCTAGGCAAGAGACAGAATATGAATCTTCAGATCAGTTTCCATTTCCTCTGACTCCTCTTCTGAACAGGGATACTCCCTTCCTCCCTATGAGGATTCTGATGCTATAGAGTCTGTTCCTTCAACCTCTCCTCCTGAGGATTATTCTTTTGGGGAAACCCTTCATACCATGAGGGAGCACTTTCACTGGGAGAGCCAAGATTTCTCAGAATCTAAGAAAAGGCTCAGAGATTTTCTTTTACTACCTCAGCACAGACCTCTTGCTATTCCACCTGTTCTAGACATAGTAGATTATGTATTTTCAGATTCCAGCCTGTCTCCTGACTCTTTACCCCCTGCTCCGGTTAAGCCAGACAGATACTACATGGTTCCAGATTCCCCCAAATTTCTGTATTAAAAACCCTGCTGCTGACCCAGAAACTATATCTCAGGGTCCCAAAGGGGTCAAGGCTTCCACTGCGAAAAACCCTGTCCCCTCTGATAGGGATTCTAGGGCACTGGACAGATGGGGGAAAAAAGTTTACACTTCTGCTACCTTGGCTGTAAGGGCTTTAAATTGTCAGTTTCATATGCTTAAATATCAGCAATATTTAATGTCACTGCTAAAACAGAAAATGTTGCCAAATTCTGAATGTCCAGATAACAAGGAAATGCAGGATTTATTGCATGCAGCTGAACAAGTGGGAAAGCATACTTTGCAATGTGGTTTTGATTCACTGGAGGCCTCTTACAGGGCCGCTGTTACGGGTACTGTCATTAGAAGGCATGCTTGGTTAAAGGAACAAAATTTGCCTGATCATGTTAAAGCAAAATTATTGGATGCTCCTTTACAGCATGATACTTTGTTTGGTGTTAAGGCAGAAGAGGTGTTGAAGAAAATGGAGGATAAAGCGAAATCTATGCAGACAGTTAAGGATTTCTTACAGGTACAACCACCCAGATTCAGCAGGAACTGGCCTTCAAAGAATTGGTCCTTTCCAGTGTCAGACAGGCCACAAAGAGGCAGATACAGATGCCCTAGAGGCAGATCCCAGCCCCAAGGCTCATACAGGCTTAAACAATGGGGTGCTTCTACCTCCAAAAGCATTGAAGACAAATCACAGCCATATAGAAAACAGTCCCAATGACTTTCCTCTGCCAATACCAAGCACTTATCTTTTGGCAGCCCCCTTAGGGGGGGGGGGGAACTAGCACTTTTTTCACAAAATTGGCATATAATCACCCAGGACAAATGGATCTTGAATATAGTATCCCAGGGCTACAGGTTCCACTTTCACACCCTGCCAAAGGCAAAAGGTATGCCAGACCTGCCACAAAATCAATGTACAGAGGCACAAAAGCAAGTTACATTCCTCATGGACATGAGGGCCATTCAGCGAGTACCTCGGCAAGAGCAGGGACAAGGATTTTACTCAAGACTATTTCTGGTACCCAGAAAGGACAAAGCCTGGAAGACCAATACTGGACCTGTCTATTCTAAACACTTTTCTGGATGTTCCAAAATTCAAAATGTTGACTCTGCAGCAGTTTCTGCCCATGCTGGGCAAGAAGGCTTGGCTTGTAACTTTGGACCTAAAAGTGGCATACCTGCATGTCCCAATCAGACAATCTTGCAGACGATACCTCAGATTCATAGCTGGCTCAATGCACTACCAATTCTCTGCACTGCCCTTTGGCTTATCTACTGCTCCCAGGGTCTTCACAAAATGCCTGGCACCAGTAATTGTTTTCTGCAGACAAAGGGGAATTCAAATATACCCTTATTTGGACGATTGCCTTATTCAAGCAGAGAACAAAGACATTCTACTGAGGCATCTGGCGTTTGTAAAAAGATTACTAATTTGCCTAGGGTACACTATAAACGAAAAGAAATCAAAACTAGTACCCTCTCAAGAGGTAATATTCCTGGGTGCAAGCTTAAATACAACTGCCCAGATGGCTTATCTCACGCCAGACAAACAAAGGCAACTGACTTCTTACTTCAAAATGTTGGCAACAAAGACCCAGTTATCTGCAAGAAAAATTCTGCAGGCTTTGGGCTTCATGGCATCCTGCATTCTACTAATTCCATATGCAAGACTGCATATGAGGAAACTACAGTGGTATCTAAAAAGTGTTTGGACTCAACATTGCCACAGCCTGGAAACATTAATTACCTTCATTCCCTGCCTGCAACAGGAGTTTCGATGGTGGGCACAAGCCTGTCACCACAACAAGGGACAGCCATTCACTCTACCAACGGCCAGGCAGACACTAACAACAGATGCATCGGATTATGCCTGGGGGGCCCACATGGCAGGAAAATGTATTCAGAGCGCATGGCCAGCAAGCCAAATGCATCTTCATATCAATCAAAAAGAGATGCTAGCTGTTCAGAATGCCCTGACAGCCTTCAAGGATCTACTTCATCCAGGACAACTAATGGTAAAGACGGACAATACTACAGTCATGTGGTATATAAACAAGCAGGGAGGCACACATTCCTACCCTCTCTGCAGACAAGCCATGACTTTGTGGAACACAGCATTGACTTATCAAGTACACCTACAAGCACAATTCCTGCCAGGAAAGACAAATACTCTGGCAGATGAACTAAGCAGAAATCTCAAGGATCCTCACGAGTGGAAACTAGATCCACAAATCTTCAGCATGATAACAAGGAAATGGGGATGCCCAGACATAGATCCATTTGCCTCCCTGCACAACTGCCAACTACAGAGATTCTGCACAAGGACTTATCACAAACAAGCATGGAAAGTGGATGCCCTGTCATTCAGCTGGAAAACCCTTACAGTATATGCCTTTCCTCCACTGCCTCTCCCCCACCAAGGTACTCCTAAAGGTCAGACAAGTGAAGCCATGTATGATACTGATTGCCCCAGACTGGCCACGCCAGCACTGGTACCCAATCCTAAAGAGCTTGTCTCAAGGCCCAGCCTGGACATTACCTCAAATTCCTCATTTGTAGACCCAACGAAACAATCAGATCCTGCACAGCCAACTCAGAACCCTAAATCTGGCTGCATGGCTGCTAATGTAACCATTCAGAACACACCTCTCTCTAAAGCAGTTATGGATGTTATTTTGGAGGCCAGGCGGCCCAGCACCAGAAAATATTATACAGAAAAATGGAAGTGATTCTGTGCTTGGAACCTGGCACAAGGAATGGACATGTTTGTACCAAATATTCCTCAGATTTTACAATACCTAACTGAGATGCTGGACAAAGACCTATCCTTCTCATCAATTAAGATCCATGCCTCTGCCATTTCAGCTCATTACAATACGGATCCACCAATTTTTTCACATCCACTGCTAAGGCAGCATCTCAGAGGAGCCAGAAACATAAGACCTCCAAGGAGAGCTCCAACACCTGCATGGGACCTCAATTTTGTCTTGGAAAAGCTCAGACTGCCTCCTTTTGAGCCAGCCAATACAGCTGAGATAAAATACTTATCATGGATAACAGCTCTGCTCATAGCAATAACCTCAACAAGAAGAGTCTCAGAGTTACAGGCACTAATAGCTGTGGAACCTTTTATTATTTTCCATCCGGACAGGGTTTCTCTAAGGACAAACCCAACATTTATGTCTAAGGTAGTGTCCAGTGTGGCTCTTAACCAAACCATTCATTTGCCTACCTTTTATCCAAACCCACAGAATAAGGGGGGAGAGACTTCTGCATTATTTGGACATACACAGACAGCTACGCTTCTACTTGGACAAAACTAAAGCTTTCAGAAAGACTGAGCAACTCTTAGTGGCATATGCTGCAGGATCACAAGGAAAAGCTATTTCAAAGCAGACTGTTTCAAAATGGATAGGCCACTGCATTCGTTTCTGCTACTCACAACATGGCAAATCAGTGCCTAAGGGCATTAGGTCACATTCAACCAGAGCAGCAGCCACTTCAGCAGCCTTCCTCAGAGGAGTACCAACCAAGGTCATTTTGGAGGCTGCAACTTGGACTTCAGTGCCCACTTTTACAAAGCACTACCACTTACCTCTTCACTCTAAATCCAGAACAGGCTTCACCACTGCAGTTCTGCAGGGCCTCATAGCCATTCCTAATTCTATCTAGGCCCAGCCACCCAACCTCAGCTTTGGGATTCAACCCAAGTGTAATGACTGCAACAGTGAAACACGATGAACATAGTACAGTTGTGTACCTACCATAAATGTAGATGTTCGAGTGTATTCACTGTTGCAGTCCAGGTTACCCTCCCTCTATCCCCCTTTTCATTGCTGGGACTTATCTGTACTTCTCTATTCTATACAACCTATGTGGTGTATTTGCTTGTAGATGAAGGTAATGTTTATGTTAGTGCATGCTTTTTTATGAGCAGAATTTTTAGCCTACCCTTTTGGGGGTACCTGACATCTGGGGCAAGAAAAACTGAAGAAAATGGCGTCTGCTGCATCTTTTATACCCCTGGCGCACTGACGTCAGGGAAGAGGGATTCAGGCCGACTGCGGGTAGCCTGCCAGCAGGATAACCCAAGTGTAATAACTGCAACAGTGAATGCACTCGAACATCTACATTTATGGTAGGTACACAACTGTACTTTATGAATACTGCAACATCCGAATAGAAGGACATAAAATAGTTGTGTAAGAACTTACCATAACCTTAGATGTCCTTCTCTTCCATGTTGTAGTATTCAGTCCCCCCCCCCCCCACCTACCCCTCTACTTTTACCATCTTACGTACCATACTTACTTGTGGGGACATAACCCTTCTATCCCCCAATTTCTCCACTAAACACAAACTTCCTGTTACCCTGACTCTAGCCTACATGTAATTCTAAGTGCTCCCTTGGGACCCTTCTACCCACAGGAGTACTACTGTATGTGGCAGTTCATTCTACTGTATGTGGCAGTTCATTCTGAGGAATGTGCGTGCAGACGTCCCCTTTATACCCTACGTCATTTTATGGCCCTGACAAGGGATGTCACACGTACCCTCCAGAAGCAAAGACTTTGGCATACTGGCCAGAAGGCGACACTGCTAGCAACACCTCCCTACTGATGTTCTTCGTGTTTCACTGTTGCAGTCATCACACTTAGGTTATCTGCCTGCAGGTAGCCCACAGTCGGCCTGAATACCAGAGTCTTGGAATTTCTGTGTCAGATGCTGTCACCTCATCCATGACGTCAGGTCGTCAGGGGTATAAAACATGCATCCGACACCATTACTTCAGCTTTTTTTGCCAAGCAGGAGCCCGAAGCAGCAGCAGTTCGTAAGTGCCGGTTGGCAACTACCTGAAATTTTCATTTTTCGAGTTTCAAACATGAAGTCTTCTAAAGCCAAGTACCCCGTTGGGGATCCTTTTTTCTTGCTCTTACCAATGTCAGAAAAAGTTAACAATTGTCTTGCCTGTGGAAAGCAAATACTTCACAGAGATTTTCATTCTTACTGCGTCACCTGTTAATGCCCAGACCACATTGTCCCTCACTGTCGGTTTTGTGCCTTGTTTAATGCCCGTACTATTCGTCGTCGGGCTATTTTTGTCTCTAAATTCTTTCGCTCTCGTTCTTCGTATTCCAAAATAGTGTTGGTAAGCCATCCGACTACTGACCTTCCAAAAAAACGCAAAGATAAAGACAGAGACAGACCACATAGGTCCAAAACTGCTGATGACGCTTCCGTTAAGCTAGTCGCCAGCCCGCCGGTATTCAGTGAGGCGCTTTTGCAGCCCCTGTTACTCGCTGCTACAGATTCGCAGGCCTCTACTGAGACCCATTCGGAGTCCAGTATGCCGCGAGATGCTTCTTCGATTATGGAACCTGTGGATGTCTCTACCTTGGATTGGTCCGGAGCCGTTGTGCAGGCACTGGCTTCTGAGGGTGTATTCAGACCTTTCAATGTTCTTATTAAACCGACTACTTTGTTAATGACTAAATCTACCGAATTTCTCAGGCTCAGAGTTCGCACTACGCCTAGGAAACTGACGACCAAAGCACATTTTCAAGCTCCCATGCCACAGAAACAAATGCTTAGAATGGCTGAAGACCTTATTACTTTAATTAGGGGAAGCCAGTCTTCCCCCTCTAAAAGACAAAGAATTGATTTTCCTTCTGATTCTTCAGACCATGAATCTGATGACTCTGACCCCTGTGATTACCAGGACATACTCTTATCTACCTATGAGGACTCAGATGCAGAGGAGTCAATTCCCTCAGCCTCCCCCCCCAGAGGACCTTTCTTTCGGTTAAACTTTGCATATACCCAAAGAGAGCATTTCCGCTGGGAATGCTAGGACTAACCACAGTCCAAAAAGAGACTCACAGAATTTTTAGACTTGCTTCAGCATAGGCCTCTAGCTATTCACCCTGTCCTGGATATTGTAGATGATGTCTTCATGGAATCCAGCCTTTCCCCTGATACTTTACCTCCTGCTTCTAGAAAGCCTGACAGATACTACAGAGTACCTGACTCTCACAAATTCCTCTTTAAAAAATCCCACTGCGGATCCAGAGACCATTTCCAAGGGACCTAAACATATTAAGGCTTCTACAGCCAAAACCCCTACCCCTTCGGGCAGGGATTCTAGGGCCCTAGACCGATGGGGTAAGAAGGTATATACCTCTGCAACTCTTGCCATCGGGGCTTTAAATTGTCAGTTTCACATGTTGAAGTATCAGCAGCATATTACTGATCTAATTAAACAAAAAATGTTGATTCCTGATTGTGCAGAAAATAAGGACTTACAAGACTTAATGCATTCTGCAAACCAAGTTGGTAAACATACTTTGCAGTGTGGTATTGATGCCTTAGAAGCATCTTGCAGGGCTGCTGTCACTGGGTCTTTTCTGAGAAGGCATGCTTGGCTGAAGGAACACATCTTGCCAGACCATGTCAAGGCAAAATTATTTGATGCTCCATTAAACCAATAATGTTTGTTTGGCTCTAAAGCAGAAGTAGTTCTTAAAAAGATGGAAGAAAAAGCTAAAATCTATGCAAAATATTAAAGATTTCTTAGAGGTACAGCTACCTAGATTCAGTAGGCATTGGCCTGCAAAAAATTGGTCCTTTCCATCCCTTCCAGACTTTCTCAGCCCAAACCCAGGGCAACAGACCACAAAGACTGCAGTTTCAGGGTATGCACAGATCTAAACAATGGAGTGCTCCCTCCTCAAAAACTGGAAGTAGTAAGCCACCCCCCTATGGAACAAGTTCACAATGACTTGTCCTTAACCCTTCCCAGCCATGCCCAAGTACTTGCACCCCTAGGAGGAAAACTCACCCTGCATGTAAAAAAACTGGGAGTATATTACCCAGGACCGATGAGTCTTAAACATTAAATCCTAGGGATACAGATTCTGTTTCCACTCTCTGCCAACCCCAAGCGGATTGCCATACCTTCCTCCAAACCAGTGGACAGAGGCCCAAAAGAAAGTACTTTATCTTCTCAGTGTCAGGGCTATTCAACCTGTGCCAACAGAGCAAAGGGGACAGGGTTTCTACTCCGGGCTGTTCCTGGTGCCCAGGAAAGAGAACTCTTGGCGCCCTATTCTGGATCTGTCAACCCTAAACACCTTCCTGGTGGTACCAAAATTCAAAATGCTTACACTCCAGCAGCTCCTTCCTATGCTAGCCAAGGACTCCTGGCTACTCACCTTAGACTTAAAAGTAGCATATCTGCACATCCCCATAAGGGAATCTTGCAGGAAATATCTATGTTTCTGGGCAGGCTCTATACACTATCAGTTCTCTGCACTTCCCTTTGGATTATCTACTGCGCCCAGGGTATTCACAAAGTGCCTGGCTCCAGCCATTGCTTACTGCAGGCAGAGAAATAGTCAGATTTTACCCGTACTTAGACGATTACCTGATGAATTGCAACTTCAGCACCTGACGTTTGTAGAGACTCCTAACTTCTCTGGGGTATACCATCAACGAAAAGAAGTCACATCTGGTACCCAGCCAAAAGATTGTATTGCTCGGAGCAAGCTTGAACACAACTTCCCAGATGGCATTCCTCATCCCAGAAAAGCAGGTTTATTTGACAACTTATTTCAAACTACTGCCCAACCAAACCTAGCTATCTGCAAGAAAAATACTGCAAGCCCTAGGGTTCATGGTCTCATGTATTCTACTGATTCCATACGCAAGACTGTATATGAGGAAACTCCAATGGTACTTAAGTCTCTGGTGTCAACATTCCCAGGACCTGGAAGCAGTGATTCATATCATTCCTTGCCTAAGGATAGAGTTCCTTTGGTGGGCAGAGGCTTGGATCCACAACAAGGTACCCCCTTTCTCACAACCCCCGCTGTCCAAACTCTGACAACAGACGCATCAGACTATGTTTGGGGGGGCTCACATGGCAGGCAAATGCATTCAAGGCAAATGGAGCCCAGGACAAATTCACCTGCATATCAATCAAAGAGAAATGTTAGCTGTACAGAATGCACTGACAGCCTTCAAATACCTTATCCTGCCAGGACAACTGCTGATAAAGACAGACAACACCACAGTTATGTGGTACATAAACAAGCAGGGGGGAACTCACTCTTACCCACTCTGCAGATTAGCCATGACACTGTGGAACACGGCCTTAAGCAACCAAGTGCACCTGCAAGCTCAGTTCCTGCCAGGCAAGCAAAATTCACTGGCAGACGACTTAAGCAGAAATCTAATGGACCCACACGAGTGGAAACTGGAAACAAACTCATTCAAACTTCTAATACACCAGTGGGGGACACCAGAGGTGGACCTCTTTTTGTCCCCCCAAAACCATCAACAATTTAAGACCCCCAAGGAGAGCTCCCGTTCCTGCCTGGGACCTTAACTTTGTACTAGAGAAGCTCACGCTTCCCCCTTTTGAGCCTGCTGCTACAGCAGAGTTAAAATTCCTCTCTTGGAAAACAACTTTACTGCTAGCCATCACTTCAGCAAGAAGAATGTCTGAGTTGCAGGCCCTTATGGTTGTGGAGCCCTTCATTATCTTCCATGCGGACAGGGTTTCCCTCAGGACTAACCCATCTTTTATGCCCAAGGTGGTATCCAGTGTGGCTTTAAACCAATCCATCCATTTGCCAACCTTTTTTCCTAATCCTCAGAATAAAGGGGAAAGGATCCTGCACTCCTTGGACGTGCACAGACAGCTCAGGTTCTACCTTGACAGGGCTAAACCTTTCAGAAAATCTGACCAGCTGCTGGTCAGCTTTGCTACAGGGGCAGAGGGCAAGGCCATTTCGAAACAAACCATTTCTAAATGGATACCACACTGCATCCATTTCTGCTACAAACACCATGGAAAACCTACCCCACAGGGGATCAGGCTTCATTCCAGTAGGGCTACCTCAACCACTACAGCTTTTCTCAGGGGAGTCCCCTACCAGGAACATCCTGGAAGCTGCAACCTGGAGTTCTGTACACACCTTCACCTTCACCTTCACCAAGCATTACCACTTACCTGTCTTTTCCAAATCCAGACCTGGGTTTACCACAGCAGTCTTACAAGGACTGCTAGCCAGCCCTACTACTTCTTGACTTCCTCCACCCTTCCTCAGCTTTGGGAATCAACCCAAGTGTGATGACTGCAACAGTGAAACACGGAGAACATAGTACAGATGTTCTTCGTGTTTCATAGGTTCATAGGTTGGTACTAGGCTATCAGCCCTAGGGCCTATGCAAGTCTAGCCATAATAATTCCCTGGCTATTTCTGCCCACACTATTTACTTCCCTGGACCCCGGTCTAGCAGGGCGACTGACGTAATCCCTGGGGTGAATTTCCTTTCTCCCATCCAATCGTCAATGAAGAGGGCCAAAGAGGCACTCTGCTTGACATGTATGGGCAATCTGTTCCAGAGTCTGGGGAGTCTCTGGGTCAGGAACCTATCCCTCCAGCATGTTTTGTTTATTGTGATGACAAGGTTTACATCCCTGGAGCGTGTGGCTCTGAGGGATTGGGATTTCTTTAAGTGTAGCATGTCCAGCAGCTCTGGGTCTGACATGGCCTTGTATGTTAAGCAGAGATCGCCTCTGAGTAGACGATATGCGACAGAGTATAGCTGGAGTTTTATAAGGCGGTCAGTGTAGGGCATCTGCTTTAGGCCTGTGATTCTTTTAGTGAGGTATTTCTGCAGCCTTTCTAGTTGTTGCAGATGTCTTGAGAGGTACATACCAAACGGGGCGTTGTATTCTATAATGGGTCTAATGAGGGATGAGTAAAGTGGGACAATGACCTCCTTTTTTCTGGATGAAAAGCCCTTAGTGATGAGGTGTGCCACATAGAAGGATTTCCTGACTGTTGTGGCGATATGGTTATCGAAGGTGAGACCAGTGTCCACCTGTGTCCCTAAGTCTCTTATTACAGTTTCGGTGTTTAGTGTACTGCCACCTATATGGTAATTCACAGGTACATGTTTTTTCCCAAAGGGGATAACTATACATTTCTTGGCATTGAGCTTGAGCCCATGGCTCTGGCACCAAGCATCTGTTTCTGTAAAGCCCTTTTGTAGAGTATACACATCATTTGGGGATTCAATAATGGCTCCCAGTTTGCAGTCATCTGCGAACTTTGTTAGCCAAAGTCCCTTAGTGTTGGCCTGTACTTCAGAGAAGTAGATGCCAAACAAGAGCGGTCCCAGGACTGAACCCTGAGGTACTCCACTTGTCACTTGTCTAGAGCTGGATTTGGAATCGGCAACTTTTACAGTGTGGGTTCTATCAGTAAGCCAGTTAGCAACCCATTGGGTGACGTAGGGATTAATGCCCAGCTTAGTAAGTTTATCTATGATTCCAGAGCGGGAGATGGTGTCAAAGGCCCTTGACAAGGCCTAGATAGGCTGTGTGGACCACTTTACCCTTGTCCATGGCTCTGGAGACTGATTCAAAGAAGTCAATCCGGTTCAGGAGACGAGATCGGCCCTTCACGAACCCAAACTCTGTGGGGTCCAGTGTTTGAAGGTTGCCAATGTCTTTGTTTATAAGTTCCATGATAATACGCTCCATGGCCTTGCAGATAAGGCTTGTCAGACTGATGGGACGGTAGTTTCCGGGATCCAAGGTGGATCCCCCCTTGTGGAGTGGGATAACTGTAGCTCTGCGCCACTCATTGGGCACAAAACCTGAGGTGAGGCTATGATTAAACATGACACATGGGTGAGGTGCTAGTTCATATTGTAGTTCATGTAGTACACAGCCCGGGATGTCATCTGGTCCCATGGAAGTTGCATTCTTAGCTTTGGTGAGTGCGTTTTTTACCTGTGTGGCCGTTATTACCGGAATTTGGCAATCTTCAGGTATTGAGATGGGCCATTTAGGTGGTGAGAGGGGGGTGAAGTTGGCACTGAATCTTCTGCCAGGATATTGGCAATATCCTTGGGATCAGTATATTTAATGCGATTCTGTTTTAGCTCAGAGCAGATCTGAGCATTGCCATTTAGATTCTTGACATAGTTATAGAATGCCTTGTGGTTGTCTTTGGAATCTTTGGCAATTTTATTTTCGTAACTAGCTTTGCAGGATTTTATGAGGGATCTCAGTTTCTTACTGAGGCTAGTAAGGGAGTTTTTGCATTCTGGGATTTTCCTCTTTTCTGCAACAGTTTCTTCCTTTTGTTGTAAAGTTTATTTATGGCAGGGGACCACAAGATTGGCTTTTTTTTTTTGGATGAGAGCATCTTGGTTCTATTTGGGATGGCACGATTCATGCATGAGTGGATGTGCTCATACAGTGCCTTAGTGTAGGATTCCGCAGTTGAACTTTCAGTTCCCGTCTGCATGGGTGTCATGAAGTTTGTCACTTCTGACTTGAGTAGCATGAAGTTGGCTTTGGAGAAGTTTTTTATGGAGGTTTCTTTACTGGGGGTGGGGGTGGGATGTGGATGTTAAGGGTGATTAGCTTATGGTCAGACCTGACTAACGAGTGGGTGACCATAGGTGTGGAGCATCGATTTCCCATGTTGGTAATGACCAAGTCTAGGATATTGGAGCCCCTGGTGGGACTATGGATTAGTTGATCCAGGGCATTGGAATTTATGAATTCCAAGAACCGTTGGGCAAAGGTGTTGGTACACAAGTAGTTTTCCCAGTTAATGGCAGGGTAGTTAAAATCACCCAGTATTAGGGTGTTTCGTTCTATCTTAATATTTTCCAGTATGTTTAGAAAGGTGTAGTGAAAATCTTGGGGTATGGTGGGGGATCTGTAGCAAGCTACAATTTGGATTGCAGTCTTACCTAGTGTTAGTTGCACCTGGAGAATTTCAGACGCATTGTGTTGGGCAACTAGCCTGGTGGTGTGAATATCCTTGGTGAATATTGACACTCCTCCACCTTTAGTGTTTCGGGCCAGGTTTTGTTGCCAAAATGTGTGGTAAGAGTTGTAGCCTGGTATTGCAGGGGTGCTCTCTGGAGCCTTGAACCAGGTCTCAGTTACTGCACAGATATCGATGTTCTCCATTTTTAGGAGTGCCTCGAGAGAGTGCATTTTGAGGTTTAGACTTCTAGCATTGAGTAGCATTACCTTCAGATTTTGCATGCTTGTACCTGATACGGTGGTGGTTTTGTCCTTTGAACTTTGCCTAAAAAAGGCACTATAGGGGTGACAAGAGCCTTAGCCAGTAACCTGAATCCCAGGGGCAACAGGTGCAGACCATCTCTGGGAAAGCATCGTGGTCTGTCAATCATGTCGTCCCAGGCAGACAGATACGGGATCCCCTTTGAATGATACCAGAAGCTTAGCCAATTGTTGAAGTCGATCATTTTGTCCTTATAATGTGGTATCATTCTGGGTGAAGGCAGGATGCTACTCAGGGCTAGGGTCATACCTGCCTGGGCCACATGATCCGAGAGCTCTTCCATGTCTCTTTTCATGTAGTCCAGGGAGGTACGTCTCAAGTCATTCACTCCAACATGGACAATGACAGAGTCATATTTGTGCTTGTTGTGGAGTGACTTGAGTGCATGCGTTATATGGCGGATCCTGGCACCCGACAGGCAGCTGACTGTAATTTTCTCCTTGTTCAACCTGGTGCACTGTTCACTGTTGCAGTCATTATATTTGAGTTATCTGCTTGCAGGTAGCCCTCAGTCGGCCCGATTAACAAAGTCTTGGGACCTGCGTTGGTTGCTGTCCCTTCTTCCATGACGTCAGGTCGTCAGGGGTATAAAGCATGCAGCCGATGCCATTACATCAGTCTTTCTTGTCATGCGTACCCGAAGCAGAAACAGTTCGCAAGTGCCGGTCGGCCGACTCCTGAAATTTTTGTTTTCGAGTTTCAGAACCAAAGTCTTCAACTAAAGCCAAGTACCCCATTGGGGAAACTTTTTCTTGCTCCTTACCGATGTCAGTAAAAGTTAATGATTGCATTACTTGTGGAAAGCAAATACCTCATAATGGTTTTCATTCGAACTGTATTCCTTGCCTAGGCCCTGACCACGGCGTACCTTGCTGTCCGTTTTGTGCTTTATTTAATCAGCGCACTATCTGTCGTCGGTATATTTTCGACTCTAAATATTTCTGTTCTCGGTTTAATTATCCAGAAATGTCATCTGTTAGCCATCCAACTACCGGGATTCCGAAAAAACGCAAAGATAAAGACAGACACAGGCCGCCGAGGTCCAAAACTGCCGACGACGCTTCTCCTTAGCCAGTCGACAGTTTGCCGGTATTCAGTGAAGCACTTTCGCAACCCCTGGTAACCGCTGCTTCTGATTCGCAAGCCTCTACTGAGACCCATTCAGAGTCCAGTATGCCGCGAGATACTTCAACTATGGAACCTGCGGATGTCTCTACCTTGAATGGGTCTGGAGCTGCTGTGCAGGCACTGGCCTCTGAGGGTGTATTCAGGCCTACGGACTTGCATATTAAACCGACGCCTCCTTCTTTACTTAGGCCTAAATCTCAATCCATGCCTAAAAAACCAACGCCCAGGCCTCATGCTCAGGTCTCTATGTCTAAAAAACAAATGATAAGAATGGCTGAAAATCTAATAACTCTAATCAGGGGTAGCCAACCCCCCCCCCCTTCTAAGAGGCCTAGGATTGATGTTGATTATGAATCTTCTGATCAGGATTCTGTTTTTTTCTGATTCTTCTGATGATCTGGATTTGCCCTTATCTAGTTATGAAGATTCTGATGCAGAGGACTCCATTCCCTCTGCTTCCCCTCCTGAGGATTTTTCCCTCAGAACCAATCCAGCCTTCATGCCCAAGGTGGTATTCAGTGTGGCTCTTAATCAGTCCATCAACCTTCTTTCCCAATCCACAGAATAAACGGGAACGGATACTGCATTCCTTAGATGTGCACAGACAACTTAGATTCTACTTGGACAGGACTAAACCTCAAAGGAAATCTGAACAACTGCTGGTGGCATTTGCTGCAGGGGCGGAGGGGAAGGCTATTTCAAAGCAAACCATTTTTAAATGGATAAGCCATTGCATTCATTTCTGCTATAAACACCATGGAAAACCTATCCCCCAGGGGATCAGACCTCACTCCACCAGGGCTGCATCTACCTCTACAGCCTTTCTCAGAGGCGTCCCTACCAGGGACATCCTAGAAGCTGCTACCTGGAGTTCTGTAAATACTGTCACCAAGCATTGTCATTTGCCAATTTTCTCTAAATCCAGAGCTGGCTTTGCCAATGCAGTCTTGCAGGGCCTTATAGCTGGCCCTAATGCTATCTAAATTCCTCCTCCCAACCATAGTTTTGGGAATCTACCCAAATGTAATGACTGCAACAGTGAAACATGAAGAAAATAGAACAGTTGTGTACACTTGCCATAAATGTAGATGTTCGATTGTATTCAGTATTGCAGTCCTGGTTACCTTCCCTCCAGTCCCCTAACTTCTTTTGGCTATACCTCTACTTTCCTTTACTATGCTTAAAAGCCTTTTTGGGGTATTTGCTTTTTTATTTGAGGTATATCTTTGTACTTTTATATTTAATTGCTTCCAATTGGGGGGGGGCACCTGACATCTGGGGCAAGAAAAACTGATGTAATGGCGTCGGCTGCATGTTTTATACCCCTGACGACCTGATGTCATGGAAGAAGGGACAGCAACCGACGCAGGACCCAAGATTTCTTTAATCAGGCCGACTGTGGGCTACTTGCAAGCATATCCCAAATGTAATGACTGCAACAGTGAATACACTCGAACATCTACATTTATGGTAAGTGTACACAACTGTAATTTTCCTATTTTGGGGGCTCCTGACAAGGGGTATGAGAAACTGATGTAATGCCATCGGCTGCATGTTTTATATTCCTAACAACCTGATGTCATGGATGAGGAGACAGCATCTGACGCAAAAATTCCAAGACTCTGGTATTTGGGCCGATTGTGGGCTACCTGCAGGCAGATAACCCAAGTGTGATGACTACAACAGTGAATACACTCGAACATCTACATTTATGGTAAGTGTACACAACCATACTTTATGAATACTGCAACATGGAAGAGAAGGACGTCTAAGGTTATGGTAAGTTCTTACACAACTATTCTGTGTCATGAGATCATTCCTTCCACCCCAAAAGGTGGAAAACCTAAAGCAGCACCTGATGTTCTTCATGTTTCACTGTTGCAGTCATTACATTTGGGTTATCTGCTTGCAGTAGCCCTCATTCGACCTGATTAACAAAGTCTTGGGTCCTGCATCGGTTGCTGTCCCTTCTTCCATGACGTCAGGTCGTCAGGGGAATAAAACATGCTGCCGACGCCATTACATCAGTCTTTCTTGCCGTGCGATGCCCGAAGCAGTAGCAGTTCGCAAGTGCTGGTCGGCCGACTCCTGAAATTTTCATTTTCGAGATTCAGAACCAGAGTCTTCAACTACAGCTAAGTACTCCGTTGGGGAAACCTTTTCTTGCTTCTTACTGATGTCAGTAAAAGTTAATAATTGCATTACTTGTGGAAAGCAAATACCTCATAAAGATTTTCATTCGTACTGTATTCCTTGCCTTGGCCCTGACCACGATGTACCTTGCTGTCAGTTTTGTGCTTTATTTAATCAGTGCACTGTCCGTTTGTATATTTTTGCCTCTAAATATTTCGGTTCTCTGTTTAATTATCCAGAAATGTCGTCGGTTACTCATCCGACTACCAGGATTTCGAAAAAATGCAATGATAAAGACAGAGACAGCCCACCGAGGTCCAAAACTGCTGACTACGTTTCTCCTAAGCCAGTTCGCCGGTACTCAGTGAGGCGCTTTCGCATCCCCTGATACCCACTACTTCTGATTCGCAGGCCTCTACTGAGACACATTCGGAGTCCGGTATGCCGCGAGATGCTTCAACTATGGAACCCGCGGATTTCTCTACCTTGGATGGGTCCGGAGCCGCTGTGCAGGCACCGGCTTCTGAGGGTGTATTCAGGCCTACAGACTTGCATATTAAACCGACGCCTCCTTCTTCATTTAGGCCTAAATCTCGAACCATGCCTAAAAAAAATAATGCCCAGGCCGCATGCTCAGGCCTCTATGCCTAAGAAACAAATGATAAGAATGGTTGAAGATCTTATAACTCTAATCAGGGAAAGCCAACCTCCCCCTTCTACGAGACCTAGGACTGAAGTTATGTATGAATCTTCTGACCAGGATTCTGATTTTTCTGATTCTTCTGATGATCTGGATTTGCCCTTATCTACTATTGAGGATTCCCCTCCAGAGGATTTTTCTTTTGGTGAAACCTTGCATACTCTAAGGGAGCATTTTCACTGGGAAAGCCAGTATTTTTCTGATTCAAAAAAGAGGCTTAGGGATTTTTTATTCCTGCCATGGCATAGGCCTTTAGCTATTCCTCCTGTACTAGACATTGTTGATGATGCTTTTTCGGTATCTAGTTTGGCACATGATTCTTTGCCTCCTGCTCCCAGAAAACCTGACCGATATTACAGGGTTCCTGATTTTCACAAGTTCCTTTTTAAAAATTCTATTGCGGATCCAGAGACAATTCCACAGGGACCCAAGGGCATTAAGGCTTCTACTGCTAAAAATACTACCCCTTCTGATAGAGACCCCAGGGCGCTGGATAGATGGGGTAAGAAGGTTTACACTTCTGCAACCTTGGCCATTAGGGCTTTAAACTGTCAGTTTCATATGTTAAAGTATCAGCAACATGTTGTTGGATTGCTTAAACAGCAAATTATGTTGATTCCTGACTATGCAGAAAATAAAGAATTACAGGATTTAATGCATTCTGCTAAACAGGTTGGAAAATATACTTTGCAATGTGGATTTGATTCATTAGTGGCCCCTTGCAGGGCTGCTGTTACTGGGTCTGTGCTCAGAAGGCATGCTTGGCTTAAGGAGCAATCTTTACCTGATCATGTAAAGCTAAACTGTTGGATGCTCCCTTAAATCAGGACCACCTGTTTTGCAACAAAGCTGAGGAAGTTCTTAGAAAATGGAAGATAAAGCTAAATCCATGCAAACTGTTAGAGATTTCTTACAAGTTCAGCCTCCTAGATTTAGTAGGCACTGGCCTTCTTAAGAATTGCTCCTTTCCAGCCCCTTCCAGGTCTTCTCAAGCCAGACCTAAACACAGCAGAAAGCCAAGGTTTCAGTCCCAGGGGACACACAAGACTAAGCAGTGGGGGGTTTCCACACTCAAATCAGGGAGTAGTAAGACTTGCCCGTATGGAAAACTGTCTCAATGACTTGCTTTTAAAACTTCCAAGCACTTCCCAACTGAATGCTCCTTTAGGTGGAAAAATTGGTCCGCAGGCCAAAAACTGGGAACTCTTTACCCAGGACAAATGGGTTTTAAATATAGTGTCCCAAGGATACAGAAATCACTTCCACACCTTACCAACACCAAGCGTGTGGCCAGATCTACCCCCAAATCAGTGGGCAGAGGCCCAAAATCAAGTACTCTCTCTCTTAAGTTTGGGGGCTATTCAGTTCGTACCAGAAGAGGAAAAGGGACAAGGTTTCTATTCGAGACTTTTTCTGGTACCCAGAAAAGGAATTTATGGCTTCCAATCCTGGACCTTTCTACTCTAAATATCTTCCTGTTGATTCCAAAATTCAAGATGCTGACTGTTCACCAGCTGCTTCCTGTGCTAGGCAAAGATGCATGGTTGGCAGCACTAGACTTAAAAGAAGCATACCTGCACATCCCTATCAGGGAGTATTGCAGAAGATACCTATGCTTCAAAGCAGGCTATATGCACTATCAGCTCTCTGCACTGCCCTTTGGCTTATCTACTGCGCCCAGGGTATTCACAAAGTGCCTAGCTCCAGTCATTGCATTCTGCAGGCAAAAAATTTTCAAATATATCCATACCTGGATGATTGTTTAATTCAGGCAGAAAGCCAGGACATACTTTTGAATCATCTGGCCTTTGTTCAAAGGGTACTGACTTGTCTGGGGTACACCATAAACGAAAAGAAATCACACCTGGTACCCTGTTAAATTATATTCCTGGGCACAAGCTTGAATACAACTTCCCAGATGGCTTTCCTCGTGCCAGAGAAACTGATTCATTTGATAACCTACTTCAATCAAGTCGCTACAAAAACCCAGGTTTCTGCAAGGCAAATACTGCAGTCCTTGGGGGTCATGGCCTCCTGCATTCTTCTAATTCCATATGCAAGGCTGCATATAAGGAAACTGCAGTGGTATCTCAAAAGCCTATGGTGTCAACATTCGCAGGATCTAGAAGCCATGATTCCTATCATACCCTGTCTAAGCCTAGAGTTCTTTTGGTGGGCAGAGGCCTGCCACCAAAACAAGGGACTACCATTCACACTACTCCCTGCCGCCCAAACCTTAACAACAGATGCATCAGACTATGCATGGGGGGGCTCACCTTGCAGGGAAGTGCATTCAGGGCAAATGGAGCCCAAATCAGATGCACCTACTCATAAATCAGAAGGAAATGTTAGCTGCACAGAATGCTCTGACAGCCTTCAAGGACCACATTCATCCAGGAAACTAATGGTAAAGACTGACAACACCACAGGCATGTGGTACGTAAACAAGCAGGGGGGTAAACACTCTTACCGCCTCTGCAGACTAGACATGGCATTGTGGAACACAGCCTTTGAGCTACCAAGTGAATCTACAAGCTGTATTCCTGCCTGGAAAACACACTGGCAGATGGACTAAGCAGAAACCTCATGGACCCACACGAGTGGAAACTGGAACCAAGGATTTTCAACATGTTAACAAGCAAATGGGGTAGCCCAGATATAGACCTGTTTGCCTCCCCCCAGAACCATCACTTGGACAAATTTTGCAGAAGGATTCCCCACAAACTAGCTTGGAAAGTGGGTGCTCTATCCTTCAGCTGGAAAAACCTGTCAGTTTATGCCTTTTCTCCTCTGCCTCTGCTCTCCAAGGTACTACTAAAGATCAAACAGGACAAGCAAAGGATGATTTTAATTGCTCCAGACTGGCCACACCAACACTGGTACCCCCTCCTGCGCAGTGTGTCACGCTTGGTCCCATGGCACCTGCCTCAGACTTCCTCCCTGTTGTCTCAGCAGGAGAACCAGATTCTGCACCTTCAGCTAAAACCCCGAACCTGGCAGCCTGGCTAACTACCTAATCTCTCCTTTACCACACCTTAGTAAATCAGTGATGGATATCATTTTAGAGGCTAGGAGGCCTAGTACTAAAAAATCTTATGCTGCAAAATGGAAAAGATTTTGTACCTGGAACCAATCTCAAGGGATGAGTGCATCAATGCTCAATTTACCTCAGATTCTACAATATTTGACCGAGATGCTTCATAAGGGCTTGTCGTTTTCCTCCATCAAAATTCAGGCCTCAGCCATTTCAGCTCATTATAGCACAGAGTCTCCCCTCTTCTCTCATCCACTGCTCAAGCAATTCCACAAAGGGGCCAAAAATTTAAGGTCACCGAGGAGAGCAACAACTCCAGCCTGGGACCTTAACTTTCTCTTGGAGAAACTCGCTCTTCCTCCTTTCGAGCCAGCTGCTACTGCAGATTTAAAATTCCTTTCCCTGAAAACACATTTCCTTTTAGCAATCACCTCTGCAAGAAGCGTATCAGAGTTACAGGCCCTTATGGCAGTGGAGCCTTTCATCATCTTTCATGCGGACAGGGTGTTCCTCAGAACCAATCCCTCCTTTATGCCCAAGGTGGTATCCAGTGTGGCTCTTAATCAGTCCATTCATTTGCCTGCCTTCTTTCCTAACCCACAGAACAAAGGGGAACGGATACTGCACTCCTTAGATGTGCACAGACAACTTAGATTCTACTTGGACAGGACTAAACCTCAAAGGAAATCTGAACAACTGCTGGTGGCATTTGCTGCAGGGACAGAGGGGAAAGCTATTTCAAAGCAAACCATTTCAAAATGGATAGACCACTGCATTCATTTCTGCTATAAGCACCATGGAAAACCTATCCCAAAGGGCATCAGACCCCATTCAACCAGGGCTGCATCTATCTCTACAGTCTTTCTCAGGGGCGTCCCTACAAGGGACATCCTAGAAGCTGCTACCTGGAGTTCTGTTCATACTTTCACCAAGCATTATCATTTGCCAATTTTCTCTAAATCCAGAGCTGGTTTTGGCACTACAGCCTTGCAGGGCCTTATAGCTGGTCCTAATTCTATTTAAATTCCTCCTTCCAAACTTAGCTTTGGGAATCAACCCAAATGTAATGACTGCAACATTGAAACACGAAGAACATAGTACAGTTGTGTACACTTACCATAAATGTAGATGTCCGAGTGTATTCACTGTTGTAGTCCTGGTTACCCTCCCTCCAGCCCCCTTTTTCTTCTTTTGCGCTGTACCGCTACTCTCACTTACTATGCTCAAAAAGCTTTTTGGTGTATTTGCTTTTTTATTGGAGGTATATCCATGTATTATAGATTTAATTGCTCCCCATTTGTGGGGCACCTGACATCTGGGGGAAGAAAAATTGATGTAATCTGCTTGCAGTAGCCCTCAGTCGGTCTGATTCTCAAAGTCTTGGGTCCTGCGTCGGTTGCTGTCTCATCTTCCGTGACGTCAGGTAGTCATGGGTATAAAGCATGTAGTCGACGTCATTACATCAGTCTTTCTTGCCATGCGGTGCCTGAAGCAGAAGCAGTTCTCAAGTGCCTGTCAGTCGACTCCTTAATTTTTCTTTTTCGAGTTTCAGAACCGAAGTCTTCAACTAAAGCTAAGTACCTCATTGAGGAAACTTTTTCTTGCTGTAAACCGATGTCAGTAAAAGTCAGTAATTGTACTTGTGGAAAGCAAATACCTCACAAAGACTTTCATTCGTACTGTATTCCTTGCCTAGGCCCTGACCACGATGTACCTTACTGTCTGTTTTGTGCCTTATTTAAGCAACCAACTATTCGTCGTCGGTATATTTACGCTTCTAAATATTTTGTTACTCAGTTCAGTTATCCAGATATGTCTTCAGTAAGCCATCTGACTACCGACATTCTGAAAAAATGCAAAGATAAAGACAGAGACAGGCCGCCTAGGTCCAAAGCTGCCAATGATGCTTCTCCTAAGACAGTCACCAGTTTGCCGGTACTCCGTGTGACGCTTTCGCAGCCCCTGATACCCGTGACTTCAGATTTGCAGGCCTCTACTGAGACCCATTTGGAATCCGGTGTGCCGCGAGATGCTTCAACTGTGGAACGTGCAGATGTCTCTACCTTGGATGGGTGAGGAGCCGCTGTGCAGGCACCGTCTTCTGAGGGAATATTCAGGCCTACTGATTTGCATATTAAACAGACACCATCTTCTTCTTTAAGGCCTAAATCTCGAACTATGCCTAGAAAACCAACACCCAGACAGGATGGTCAGGTTTCTATGCCTAAAAAACAGATGATAAGAATGGCTGAAGACCTTATTACTTTAATCAAGGGAATCCAACTTTCCCCCTCTAAGAAACCTAGGACTGAATTTGCTTGTGATACTTCTGACCAGGATTCTGAAATGTCTGTTTCCTCTGAGGACCAGGATTTTCCCTTATCTACCTATGAGGATTCTAATGCAGGGGACTCTATTCCCTTTGCTCCCCCCCCCCCCCAGAGGATTTCTCTTTTGGTGAAACCCTGCATACTATTAGGGACCATTTTAGCTGGGAATGCCAGGATTACTCTGATTCTAAAAAGAGGCGTAGGGATTTCTTACTCCTGCCCCAGCACAGGCCTTTAGCTATCCCTCCTGTACTACATATTATTGATGATGCCTTTTCTGAATCTAGATTGACCCCTGACTCTCTACCTCCTGCTCCCAGAAAACCTGATAGATATTACGGGGTCACTGACTCTCACAAGTTCCTTTTTAAAAATCCTACTGCGGACCCTGAGACAATTTCACAGGGACCCAAGGGCATCAAGGCTACTACTGCCAAAAATCCTACCCCCACTGATCGAGACTCCAGGGTGCTGGATAGATGGGGTACGAGAGTATACACTTCTGCAACTTTGGCCATTAGGGCCTTAAACTGCCACTTTAATATGTTAAAGTACCAGCAGCATATCATTGGATTGCTTAAACAGAAAATTATGTTGATTCCTGACTGCGCTGAAAATAAGGATTTAATGCATCCTGCTGAAGAGTTTGGAAAGCATACTTTGCAATGTGGTCTTGATTCACTAAAGGCATCTTGCAGGGCTGCTGTCCACTGGGTCTGTACTTAGAAGGCATGCTTGGCTTAAGGAGCAATCTTTGCCAGATCATGTTAAAGCTAAATTGCTGTTTGCTCCCTTAAATCAGGACCGCCTGTTTGGCAACAAAGCAGAAGAAGTTCTTAAAAAGATGGAGGAAAAAGCTAAATCTATGCAAACTGTTAAAGATTTCCTACAAGTACAACCTCCGAGATTTAGTAGGCATTGGCCCTCCAAGAATTGGTCTTTTCCTGCCTCTTCCAGGCCTTCTCAGTCCAAACCCAGAACTGGCAGAACACCCAGGCTTCAGTCCCAGGGTACACACAGGACTAAACAGTGGGGGGCTCCCACTTCCAAATCAAGGAGTAGTAAGACTGGTAAACTGTCTCAATGACTTAACCTTAAAACTTCCAAGCACTTCTCTACCGACTGCTCCTTTAGAGGGAAAGGTTGCTCTGCAGGCAAAAAACTGGGAACTCATTACTCAGGACAAATGGGTTTTAATTTAAAGTTTCCCAAGGATACAGATTTCACTTCCACACATTACCAACCCCAAACGGTTGGCCAGATCTACCCCCAAATCAGTGGGCAGATGCTCAAAAGCAAGTGCTCTCTCTTAAGCATATAGGCTATTCAGACTGTACCAGGAGAGGAAAAGGGACAAGGTTTCTACTCAAGACTTTTCCTGGTACCCAGAAAAGACAACTCTTGGCGTCCTATCCTTGACCTTTCTATATTAAACACCTTTTTGGTGATTCCAAAATTCAAGATGCTAACTCCTCACCAGTTACTTCCTATGCTAGGCAAAGATGCCTGGCTGGCAACACTGGATTTAAAAGAAGCCTACCTGCACATCCCAATCAGGGAATCTTGCTGAAGATACCTAAGCTTCAAAGCAGGCTACATGCACTATCAGTTCTCTGCACTGACCTTTGGCTTATCTACTGCGCCCAGGGTATTCACAAAGTGCCTAGCTCCAGTCATTGCATTTTGCAGGCAAATAAATATTCAGATATACCCCTACCTGGACGATTGTCTAATTCAGGCAGAAAGCCAATGACATACTTTTGAATCATTTGCATTTGTACAAAAGGTGCTAACTTGTCTGGGGTACACCATAAATGAAAATAAATCACATCTGGTACCCTGTCAACAAATTATAATCCTGGAAGCAAGCTAGAACACAACTTCCCAGATGGATTTCCTCACGCCAGAGAAACAAATTCATTTGGCAACTTACTTCAAACTAATGGCCACAAAAACCCTGCTATCTGTAAGGCAAATACTGCAAGCCATGGGGTTCATGACTTTATGCATTCTACTAATTCCATATGCTAGACTGCATATGAGGAAACTACAATGGTGTCTAAAAAGCCTATGGTGTCAACATTCTCAGGATCTAGAAGCAATGATTCCTATCATACCTCCCCTACAGTTCCTTTGGTGGGCAGAGGCCTGCCACCAAAACAAGGGATTACCATTCACCCTACCCCCTGCCACACAAACCCTAACAACAGACACATCAGACTATGCATGGGGGCTCACCTGGCAGGGAAGTGCATTCAGGGCAAATGGAACCCAAGTCAAATGCACCTGCATATCAATCAAAAAGAAATCTTAGCTGTACAGAATGCTCTGACAGCCTTCAAAAACCACATTCTTCCTGGACAATTAATGGTAAGGATGGGACAACACCAGTGTTATGTGGTACATAAACAAGCAGGGGGGGGTACCCATTCTTACCCCTTCTGCAGACTAACCATGGCTCTGTGGAACACAACCTTGAGCTACCAAGTGCATCTACAGGCTCAGTTCCTGCCAGGAAAACTAAATTCACTGGCAGACGAACTCAGCAGAAATCTCATGGACCCACACGAGTGGAAACAGGAACCAAAGATTTTCAACATGTTGATAAACAAATGGGGGAGCCCAGATATTGACCTGTTTGCCTCCCCACAGAACAACCAATTGGACAAATTCTGCACAAGGACTCCCCACAAACAAGCTTGGAAAGTGGATGCTCTGTCCTTCAGCTGGAAAAACCTGTCAGTTTATGCGTTTCCTCCTCTGCCTCTCCTGTCCAAAGTAGTACTAAAGATCAAACTAGACAAACCAAGGACGATATTGATTGCACCAGACTGGCCACGCCAACACTGGTAACCCCTCTTGCGCAGTTTGTCACTGCTGGCTCCATGGCACCAGCCTCAGACCCCTACTCTGCTGTCACAACAGGAGAGCCGGGTTCTGCACCCTCAGCTTCATACCGTAACCCAGGCAGCCTGGCTAATTTCCTAATCTCTCCATTACCATCCCTCAGCAAACGAGTGTTGGATTTCATTTTGGAGGCAAGGAGGCCTAGTACTGGAATATCTTATGCTGAAAAATGGAAAAGATTCTGTGCCTGGAACCAAACTCAAGGAATGGGCATAGCAGCGCCCAATTTACCTCAGATTCTTCAATACTTAACTGAGATGCTTCACAAGGGCCTTTTCCTCCATCAAAATTCACACATCAGCCATTTCAGCTCATTACAACACATAACTGCCCCTCTTCTCTCATCCACTGCTCAAGCAGTTCCTCAGAGGGGCCAAAAACTTAAGACCACCCAGGAGAGCCCCAACTCCAGCCTGGAACCTTAACTTTGTATTGGAAAAACTCATGACCAATCCCTCCTTCATGCCCAAGGTGATATCCAGTGTGGCTCTTAATCAGTCCATTCATTTGCCAACCTTCTTTTCTAATCCACAGAACAAAGGGGAAAGGATACTGCTCTCCTTAGATGTGCACAGACAACTTAGATTTTACTTGGACACGACTAAACCTCAAAGGAAATCTGAACAACTGCTGGTGGCATTTGCTGCAGGGGCAGAGGGGAAGGGTTTTTCAAAGCAAACCATTTCTAAATGGATAGGCCATTGCATTCATTTCTGCTATAAGCACCATGGAAAATCTATCCTACAGGAGATTAGACCCCATACAACTAGGGCTGCATCTACCTCTACAGCCTTTCTCAAAGGTGTACCTACCAGGGACATCCTAGAAGCTGCTACCTGGAGTTCTGTACATACTTTCACCAAGCAATACCATTTACCAATTTTTTCTAAATCCAGAGCTGTCTTTGCCACTGCAGTCTTGCAGGGCCTTGTAGCTGGTCCTAATGCTATCTATATGCCTCCTCCCATCCTTCGCTTTGGGAATCTACCCAAATGTGATGACTGCAACAGTGAACTATGAAGAACATAGTACAGTGGTGTACACTTGCCATAAATGTAGATGTTCGAGTGTATTCACTGTTGCAGTCCTGGTTACCCTCCCTCCAGCCACCTGACTTCTTTCGAATATACCTTTACTCTCCTGTACTATGCTTAAAAGCTTTTTGGTGTATTTGCTTTTTTGTTGGAGGTGTAACCTTGTATGTGTGTGTGTGTGTATATATATATATATATATATATATATATATATATATATATATATATATATATACACCCATTGAATTGCTTCCCATTAGGGGTCACCTGACATCTGGGGCAAGAAAAACTGATGTAATGACATTGGCTGCATGTTTTTTACCCTTGACTGTCTGACGGGAAGATGAGACAGCAACCGACGCAGTACCCAAGACTTTGATAATCAGACCGACTGAGGGCTACTGCAAGTAGATGACCAAATCTGATGACTGCAACAGTGAATATGCTCGAACATCTTCATTTATGGTAAGTGTACACAACTGTACTTTCTATGGCATGTGAACAAATGGGGGAACAAAATCCTACTTGCTGTGCAGACTTGCACTCCAAGCCTGGGATTTGGCAGCCCAACAAGGAGTCACCCTGCAGGCAGTTTATATTCCTTCAGCACAGAACACTCAGGCAGACACTTTGAGCAGGTCCATGTCACAATCCAACAAATGGATGCTACACAGGGATGTGTTCCTGGTACACCGCAAATAGATCTGTTTGCCTCCCCTTTGAACAGACAGCTACCACTATTTTGCACCAGGCTGCCCAGTCCTCTAGCGCGGGCAACAGATGCCTTTTCACCCTCATGCAAGGGGATGTTTCTTTATGCATTTCCCCCCCTTCCCACTCCTTCAAGAAGTCCTACAGAAAATCCAGTAGAACAAACCAAAAATCTTGTTGGTGACACCCTTTTGACCAAGACAGCATTGGTTCCCCCTCTTTCTGCATTTAGCCAAGGGAGTCATCACAAGTTACATCACAGAGTGGACCTTCTCATGCAGGACAAGAGATCCCTAATCCATTTCCACCAATCTTTGTGGGTGATAGAAATTTGATGGAATACATGCATTTAGTCGAGCGGTGGTTGTCTGACATCCTAAATGTCGAAGGCTGTGACCCAAGATTGCACAATGTCGAATTTTCATTCGCCGAATCCCCAAACACCAAATGCCAGCCAGGCTAATAACCCCCATGATGTTCATCATGTTTCACTGTTGCAGTCATTACTCTTGGGTTATCCTGCTGGCAAGCTACCCGCAGTCGGCCTGAATTCCGAAGTCCTGGTCCGGCGTCGGCTGCTATCGCCTCTTCCCTGATGGTAGTGCGCCAGGGGTATAAAAGATGCAGCCGACGCCATTTTCTTCAGTCTTTCTTGCCGCGCGGTGCCCGAAGCAAAAGCAGTTCACAAGTGCCGGTCGGCTGACTCCTGAGATTTTCAAATTCGATTTTCAGAACCAAAGTCTTCATTAAAGCTAAGTACCCCATTGGGGAAACTTTTTTCTTGCTCCAGACCGATGTCAGAAAAAGTTAACAATTGTATTTCTTGTGGGAAGCAAATACCTCATAAGGATTTTCACTCTTACTGTATTCCTTGCCTAGGCCCTGATCACAACGTTGCTAGCTGTCGGTTTTGTGCTAGATTTAACCAACACACTATTAAGCGTTGGTTCGATTTTGCATTTCATTACTTTAGCCGAAGATTTAATTATATAATGCCATCAGAACAGCCAACGACCGGAGTTTACAAAAAACGCAAGGACAAGGAAAAGGACAGGCATCCGAGGTCCAAAACTGACGAGGCCTCCGTTAGGCCAGTCGCCGGTTCTCAGTGAGGCGCTTTCGCAGCCCCTGGCGCCCGCTACCTCAGAGCCACAGGCCGTTTCTGACTCCCACGTGGAGCCGACTGGGCCTCTGGATACTCAAGGTATTGGACACTCAGACATCATTCCCTCAGATGGGTCCTGAGCCGCTGAGCAGGCATCGGCTTCTGAGGGTGTCTTCAGACCTACACAGTTATATGTTAAACCATCTTCAGCCTCAAAGACAAAGACTAAAGCTACTCTAAAGACAAAGAAACAAGCACAGCATTCTTCTACTCAAGCTTTCATGCCTAAAAAACAGATGCTTAAAATGGCCGAAGACTTAATTACTGTGATCAGGGGTTCCCATCCCCCTCCTGATAAGAGGCCTAGGCAAGAGACAGAATATGTTTCTTCTGATCAGGTTTCCATTTCCTCTGATTCCTCTTCTGAACAGGATTATTTTATACCTCCCTATGAGGACTCTGATGCTGAAGAATCCATTCATTCAGCCTCACCTCCTGAGGATTATTCTTTTGGGGAAACCCAGCATACCATGAGGGAGCATTTCCACTGGGAGAGCCAAGATTACTCTGAATCTAAGAAAAGGCTCAGACTTTCTGCTACTTCCTCAACACAGACCCCTTGCTATTCCACCCGTTGTAGACATTGTAGATGTATTTTCAGAGTCCGGACTGTCCCCTGACTCTCTACCTCCTGCACCTGCTAAGCCAGACAGATATTACATGGTCCTGGATTCTCATAAGTTCCTATATAAAAACCCCGCTGCCGCCGCAGAAACTATATCTCAACGTCCCAAGGGGGTCAAAGCTTCCACTGCAAAAAACCCTGTTCCCTCTGATAGGGATTCTAGGGCACTGGACAGATGGAGGGAAATAAGTTTAGACTTCTGCTACCTTGGCTGTAAGGGCTTTAAATTGTCAGTTTCATATGCTTAAATATCAGCAATACTTAATGTCACTGCGTAAACAGAAAATGTTGACAATTACTGAAGGTTCAGAGAACAAGGAAATGCAGGATTTATTGCATGCAGCTGAACAAGTAGGAAAGCATACTTTGCAATGTGGTTATGATTCACTTGAGGCCTCTTGCAGGGCCGCTGTAACAGGTTCTGTTATTAGAAGGCATGCTTGGTTAAAGGAACAGAATCTTCCTGATCATGTTATAGCAAAATTATTAGATGCCCCTTTACAGCATGATACTTTGTTTGGTGCTAAAGCAGAAGAGGTGTTGAAGAAAATGGAGGATAAAGCGAAATCCATGCCGACAGTTAAGGATTTCTTACAGGTACAGCCACCTAGATTTAGCAGGAACTGGCCTTCGAAAAACTGGTCCTTTCCAGTATCAGACAGGCCACAAAGAGGCAGATACAGATGTCCCAGAGGAAGATCTCTGCCCCAAGGCTCATACAGGCCTAAACAATGGGGTGCTCCTACTTCCAAAAGCGGAGAAGATAAATCACAACCTTACAGGAAACAGTCCCAATGACTTTCCTCTACCAGATCCAAGCACTTTTCTTTTGGCCTCCCCCTTAGGGGGAAAACTAGCACTTTTTTCATCAATTTGGCAAATGGTTACCCAAGACAAATGGGTCTTGAACATAGTGTCCCAAGGCTACATGTTCCATTTTCACACCCTACCAAGTGCAAAAGGTATGCCAGACCTGCCACACAATCAGTGGGCAGAGGCACAAAAGCAAATTACAGCCTCATGGACATGAGGGCCATACAACAAGTACCACAACAAGAGCAGGGGCAAGGATTTTACTCCAGACTTTTCTTAGTGCCCAGAAAGGACAAAACCTGGAGACCAATACTGGACCTGTCTATACTAAACACGTTTCTGGAGGTTTCAAAATTCAAGATGTTGACTCTACAGCAGCTACTGCATATGCTGGGCAAGAAGGCTTGGCTCGTAACTTTGGACCTAAAAGAGGCATACCTGCATGTCCCAATCAGACAATCTTGCAGAAGATACCTCAGATTCATAGCTGGCTCAATGCACTACCAATTCTCTGCACTGCCCTTTGGCTTATCTACTGCGCCCAGGGTCTTCACGAAATGCCTGGCACCAGTAATTGCATTTTGCAGACAAAGAGGAATTCAAATATATCCTTACTTGGACAACTGCCTTATTCAAGCAGAGAACAACGGCATTTCTTCTAAAGCATCTGGCGTTTGTAAAAAGATTACTAATTTGCCTAGGGTACACAGTAAAAGAAAAAAAATCAAAACTAGTGCCCTCTCAAGAGATAATATTCCAGGGTGCAAGCTTAAATACAACTGCCCAGATGGCTTATCTCACGCCAGACAAACAGAAGCAACTGACTTCTTACTTCAAAAAATTGGCAACAAAGACCCAGTTATCTGCAAGAAAAATCCTGCAGGCTTTGGTCTTCATGGCATTCTGCATTCTACTAATTCCATATGCCAGACTGCATATGAGAAAACTTCAATGGTATCTAAAAAGTGTTTGGACTCAGCATTGCCACAGCCTGGAGACAGTAATTACACTCATTCCCTGCCTACAACAGGAGTTTCAATGGTGGGCAGAGGCCTGTTACCACAACAGGAGTCTGCCATTCTCTTTACCCACAGCCAGGCAGACATTGATAACGGATGCATCAGATTATGCCTGGGGGGCCCATATGGCAGGAAATTGTATTCAGGGCACATGGCCTGCAAACCAGAAGCATCTTCACATCAATCAAAAAGAGATGCTAGCTGTTCAGAATGCCCTAACAGCTTTCAAAGACGTACTTCATCCAGGACAGTTACTGATAAAGACAGACAATACTACAGTCATGTGGTACATGAACAAGCAGGGAGGTACACATTCCTACCCCCTATGCAGACAAGCAATGACGTAATGGACACTGCATTGACTTATCAAGTTCACCTGCAAGCACAATTCCTGCCAGGATAAACAAATACTCTGGCAGACGAACTAAGCAGAAACCTCATGGATCCCCATGAGTGGAAACTGGATCCACAAGTCTTCAGCATGATAACAAGGAAATAGGGATGCCCAGACATAGACCTGTTTGCCTCCCCTCACAACTACCAACTACAGAGATTTTGCACAAGGATTTATCACAAACAAGTATGGAAAGTGGACGCCCTATCCTTCAGCTGGAAAAAAACTAACAGTATATGCCTTTCCTCCACTGCCGCTCCTTCCCAGGGTACTCCTAAAAGTCAGACGAGAGAAGCCAAAAATGATACTAATTGCACCAGACTGGCCACGCCAGCACTGGTACCCAATCCTAAAGAGCTTGTCTCAAGGACCAGCATGGATATTGCCTCAAACTTCTCACTTGCTGACCCAACAAAACAATCAGATCCTGCACAGCCAACTCAGGACCTTAAATCTGGCTGCATGGCGAATAATGTAGCCATTCAGAACACTCCTCTTTCAAAAGCTGTTATGGATGTTATCTTGGAGGCCAGGAGGCCCAGTACCAGAAAATCTTATGCAGAAAAATGGAAGAGATTCTGTGCTTGGAACAAGGAACAAGGCATTGACACGTATGTACCAAATATCTCTCAGATTTTACAATACCTAACTGAGATGCTGGACAAAGGCCTTTCCTTTTTATCAATTAAGATTCATGCTTCTGCCATTTCAGCCCATTACAATACGTAACCACCCATCTTTTCTCATCCTTTAATAAGGCAGTACCTCAGAGGGGCCAAAAACATCAGGCCTCCAAGGAGAGCACCAGTTCCAGCATGGGACCTCAATTGTGTCTTGGTAAAACTCACACTGCCTCCTTTTGAGCCAGCCTCATCAGCGGATATCAAATGTTTATACTGGAAAACAGCTCTGCTCCTAGCAATAACCTCTACAAGACAAGTATCAGAGTTGCAAGCACTCATGGCTGTAGAACCCTTTATAATTTTTCATTCAGACATGGTTTTTCTAAGGACAAACCCAACATTTATGCCTAAGGTGGTGTCCAATGTGGCCCTCAACCAAACCATTCACTTGCCTCCCTTTTATCCAAACCCACAGAACAAGGGTGAGAAAATTCTGCATTCTTTGGACATACATAGACAGCTACACTTCTACTTGGACAGAACTAAAGCTTTCAGAAAGACTGAGCAACTTTTAGTGTCATATGCTACAGGATCAGAAGGAAAGGCTATCTCAAAACAGACTATTTCTAAATGGATAGGCCATTGCATCCGTATCTGCTATTCTCAGCATGGCAAATCAGTGCCTAAGGGCATTAGGCCTCATTCTACCAGAGCAGCAGCCACTTCAGCAGCCTTCCTCAGAGGAGTACCAACCAAAAACATTTTAGAGGCTGCGACTTGGAGTTCAGTGCACACTTTTACAAAGCACTACCACTTACCTCTTTACTCTAAATCCAGAGCAAGCTTTGCCACTGCAGTTGTGCAGAGCCTCATAGCCTCTCCTAATTCTATTTAGCCCAGCCACCCATCCTCAGCTTTGGGATTCAACCCAAGAGTAATGACTGCAACAGTGAAACACGAACGTAGTACAGTTGTGTACCTACCATAAACGTGGATGTTTGAGTGTAGTCACTGTTGCAGTCCAGGTTACCCACCCGCCGTCCCCCATTTCTTTGCTGGGACTTATCTGTACTTCTCTATCCTATACAACCTATGTGGTGTATTTGCTTGTAGATGAAGGAAATGTTATTTTTGTGCATGCATACTTATTGGCATAATTTCAGCCTTCCAGTTTGGGGGCACCTGACATCTGGGGCAAGAAAAACTGAAGAAAATGGCGTTGGCTGCATCTTTTATACCCCTGGTGCACTGACGTCAGGGAAGAGGCGATAGCAGCAGACGCCGGACCAGGACTTTGGAATTCAGGCCGACTGCAGGTAGCCTGCCAGCAGGATAACCCAAGAGTAATGACTGCAACAGTGAATACACTTGAACATCTACATTTATGGTAGGTACACAACTGTACTTTCTTTGTTTCACTGTTGCAGTCATCACATTTGGGTTATCTGCCTGCAGGTAGCCCTCAGCCAGCCTGAATACCAGAGGCTTGGGATTTCTGCGTTGGATGCTGTCACTTCTTCCATGACGTCAGGTCATTAGGGGTATAAAACATGCAGCCGACGCCATTACATCAGTTTTTCTTGCGTGCGGTGCCTGAAGCAGAAGCTGATTGCAGGTGCCGGTTGGCCGACTCCTGAAATTTTCATTTTTCGAGTTTCAGACCTGAAGTCTTCTAAAAGATAAGTACACCATTGGGGATTCTTTTTCTTGCTCTAATCGATGTCAGAAAAAATTAATAATTGTCTTGCCTGTGGAAAGCAAATACGTCATAGAGATTTTCATTCTTACTGCGTCACCTGTTTAGGCCCAGACAACGACATCCCTCGCTGTCGGTTTTGTGCCTTGTTCATCATCTGAACTATTCATCGTCATGTTATTTTTGTAGCTAAATTCTTTCGCTCTCAATCTCCGTACTCCAAAATGTCTTCGGTAAGCCATCTGACTACCGATCTTCCTAAAAAACAAAAGGATAAAGACAGAGACAGACTACATAGGTCCAAGGCTGCTGACGACACTACCGTTAAGCTAGTTGCCAGTCCGACGGTACTCAGAGAGGCACTTTCGCAGCCCCTCATACCCGCTTCTACAGATTCACAGGCCTCTACTGAGACCCATTCAGAGTCCGGTACGCTGCGAGATGCTTTTTCTACTATGGAACCTGCGGATGCCTCTACCTTGGATGGCTCCAGAGCCACTGTGCAGGCACCGGCTTCTGAGGGTGTTTTCAGGCCTTCCGATCTTCATATTAAACCGACAACTTCCTTTCAAACCAAAAGTACCGAATTTCTCAGGCCTAAAGCTCGCACTACGCCTAGGAAACTGATGACTAAAGTGCTTTCTGTTGCCCACATGCCACAAAAAGAAATCATTAGAATGGCTGAGGACCTCATTACTTTAATTAAGGAAAGTCAGCCTTCCCCCTCATAAAGACCCAGAACTGACTTTCCCTCTGATTCGGAATCTGATTCTTCTGATTTCCAGGACATACCCTTGTCTACCTGTGAGGATTCTGATGCAGAGGATTCCCTCTGCTTCCCCACTAGAAGATTTTTCCTTTGGTGAAACCCTGCACACCCTTAGAGAACATTTCCGCTTGGAGAGCCAGGACTACTCCCAGTCCAAAAAGAGACTCAGGGAATTTTTAAGCTTGCCTCAGCACAGGCCTCTAGCTATCCCTCCTGTTCTGGAAATTGTAGATGTCTTTCTGGAATCCAGCCTTACCCCCTGATACCTTGCTTCCAGCTCCCAGGAAACCTGACAGGTACTGTAGAGTGCCTGACTCCCACAAATTCCTTTTTAGGAATCCTACTGCAGATCCAGAGACCATTTCCTAGGGAGCTAAAGGCATTAAGGCTGCAACTGCCAAAAATCCTACCCCTTCGGACAGGGATTCCAGGACATTAGTCAGATGGGTAAAAAAAAGTATACACCTCTGCTACGCTTGCCATTAGGGCTTTAAATTGACAGTTTCATATGTTAAAGTATCAGCAGCATATTATGGAGCTAATTAAACAAAAAATGTTGATTCCTGATTGTGCAGAACACAAAGATTTACAGACGTTAATGCATTCTGGTAACTAAGTTGGTAAACATACTTTGCAATGTGGTTTTGGTGCTTTAGAAGCATCTTGCTGGGCTGCTGTCACTGGGTCTGCTCTTCGAAGACATGCTTGGCTTAAGGAACAAAACTTGCCAGATCATGTCAAAGCAAAATTACTGGATGCACCATTAAATCAAGAGCATTTATTTGGTAATAAAGCAGAAGAAGTCCTCAAAAGAATGGAGGAGAAAGCTAAATCTATGCAAACAGTTAAGGATTTCTTACAAGTACAGCCACCTAGATTCAGAAGGCATTGGCCTTCAAAAAACTGAGCTTTTCCAGTCCCTTCCAGGCCTTCTCAGTCCAAACCCAGGGGCAGCAGACCACCAAGACTTCAGTCTCAGGCTATGCACAGATCCAAGCAATGGAGTGCTCCCATGTCCAAAACAGGGAGTAGTAAGGCTCCATCCTTTCGTAAAAATAGACTATGAGTTATCCTTAACTCTTCCAAGCCTTGCCTAAGTACTTGCACCTTTAGATGGAAAACTTGCACTGCATGCCAAAAATTGGCAATACATTACCCAAGACAAATGGGTCTTAAACATTGTTTCCCAGGGATATAGATTCCTGTTTGTCTCACTCCTATCCATAAGCTGATAGCCAGACCTCCCACCAAACCAGTGAGCATTGGCCCAAAAGCAAGTACTTTCTCTTCTCAGTATCAAGGCTATTCAACCTGTCCCAGCAGAACAAAGGGTACAAGTTTTTTACTCCAGACTGTTTCTGGTCACCAGAAAAGAAAACTCTTGGTATCCTATCCTGGATCTGTCTATTCTCAATACCTTTTTGGTGGTTACAAAATTCAAAATGTTAACTTTCCAACAGCTGCTTCCTATGCTAGCGAAGGACTATTGGCTATCAACCCTAGATTTAAAAGAAGCTTATCTTCACATCCCCATAAGGGAATCTTACAGGAAATACCTACACTTCAGAGCAGGCTCTATGCACTATCAGTTCTCTGCACTTCCCTTTGGCTTATCTACCGCGCCCAGGGTATTCACAAAGTGCCTAGCTCCAGCCATTGCATATTGCAGGCAGAGAGGAATTTAAATTTAACCATACTTGGATGATTGCCTGATTCAGGCGGACAGTCAGAAATTGCTACTTCAGCACCTGGCATTTGTAAAGAGACTTCTCACTTCACTGGGATACACCATCAACAAAAAGAAATCACCACTGGTACCCAGCCAACAGATTATATTCCTGGGAGCAAGCTTGAACACAACTTCCCAGATGGCATCCTTCGCTCTAGAGAAACAGATTTTCATATGAAATACTGCATATGAGGAAAGTTCAGTGGTACCTAAAAAGTCTTTGGTGTCAACATTTTCAGGACCTGGAAACAATGATTCATATCATTCCTTGCTTAAGGACAAAGTTCCTTTGGTGGGCAGAGGCCTGCAACCACAACAAGGGATTCCCTTTCATTCTACCCCCGCCGCCCAAACCCTAACAACAGACTCATCAGACTATGCATGGGTGACTCACATGGCAGAGCAGTGCATTCAGGGCAAATGGAACCCAAAGCAAATGCACCTGCATACCAATCAAAAAGAAATGTTAGCTTTGCAGAATGCTCTGACAGCCTTTAAGGGCCTTTTTCTTCCAGGACAACTATTGATAAAGACAGAAAACACCACAGTTATGTGGTACCTAAACAAGCAGGGGGGAACTCATTCCTGCCCACTCTGCAGACTAGCCATGGCCCTGTGGAGCACAGCCTTGAGCAACTGAGTACAATTACAAGCTCAGTTCCTGCCAGGCAAATTAAATTCACTGGCAGATGACTTGAGCAGAAATGTCATGGATCCACACAAGTGGAAACTGGAACCCAAAATATTCAAGCTTTTGAGGAACAGGTGGGAAACACCAGAGGTGGACCTTTTTGCTTCCCCTCAGAACTATCAGTTGAGCAAATTTTGCACCAGAACTCCCCACAGCCAAGCTTGGAAAGTGGATGCCCTGTCCTTCACTTGGGAAAGCCTCTCAGTCTGTGTCTTTCCCCCTCTGCCACTCCTCTCAAAGGTTCTACTAAAAATCAAACAGGACAAGCCAAGGACAATCCTGATTGCGCCAGACTGGCCATGACAGCACTGGTACCCTCTTTTGTACAGTATGACAGTGCTACAACCATGGCGCCTGCCTCAGACTCCTTCCCTGCTGTCCCAGCAGGTGGGCCAGATTCTGCACCCTCAGCTACAGACCCTGAACCTTGCAGCCTGGCAAATCCCCTGCATTCAACACCAGCAAACCTCAGTAAGCAGGTGTTGGATGTCATTCTTGATGCAAGGAGGCCTAGTACTAGAAAATCCTATTCGGAAAAATGGAAAAGATACTGTTCCTGGAGCCAATCTCAGGGAATGGGCACAACTGTGCCCAGCTTACCTCATATACTAGATTACTTAACAGAAATGCTCCACAAAGGCCTATCCTTCTCTTCAGTTAAGATCCATGCCTCTGCCATCTCAGCTCATTATAATGCCGAGCCACCCCTCTTCTCTCATCCTCTGGTAAAACAGTTCCTGAGAGGAGCCAAAAATTTAAGACCCCCCAGAAGAGCTCCCACTCCAGCCTTGGACCTTAACTTTGTGTTAGAAAAGCTCACACGTCCACCCTTTGAACCTGCGGCCACAGCAGAGTTAAAGTTCCTCTCATGGAAAAGCTTTACTTCTAGCCATCACTTCAGCCAGTAGAGTGTCTGAATTGCAGGCTCTTATGGCAGTGCAACCCTTCATTATCTTCCATGCAGACAGGGTTTCCCTCAGGACTAACCCATCTTTTATGCCCAAGGTGATGTCTAATGTGGCTCTAAACCAGTCCATTCATTCGTCAACCTTTTTTCCTAATCATCAGAATAAAGGGGAAAGGATCCTGCATTCCCTGGACGTGCACAGGCAGCTTAGGTTCTTTCTGGACAGGACTAAGCCTCTCAGAAAATCTGACCAGCTGCTAGTCAGCTTTGCTGCAGGGGCAGAGGGCAAGGCCATTTCAAAGCAAACCATTTCTAAATGGATAGCACACTGCATCCCTTTCTGCTACAAGCACCATGGGAAACCTACCCCACAGGGGATCAGGACTCATTCCACTAGTGCTACTTCTACAGCATTTCTCAGGGGAGTGTCTAGCAGGGACATCCTGGAAGCTGCAACCTGGAGCTCTGTACACACTTTCACCAAGCACTACCACTTGCCTATATTTTCTAAATCCAGAGCTGGATTTGCCACAGCAGTCTTACAGGGCCTGATTGCCAGCCCTAATGCTTCATAACTACCTCCACCCTTCCTTAGCTTTGGGAATCAACCCAAATGTGATGACTGCAACAGTGAAACACGAAGAACATAGTACAGTTGTGTACACTTACCATAAATGTAGATGTTCGATTGTATTCACCGTTGCAGTCCTGGTTACCCTCCCTCCAGCCCCCTGACGTCTCTTGATTTCTATCCTATCTTTTTTGTCTGGCGTATCTTATATCATTGGTATTTGTTTTTTTGCTGGGGGTATTACATACCATGTAATTGCTTCCTATTTTGGGGCACCTGACGTCTGGGGCAAGAAAAACTGATGTAAATACATCGGCTGCATGTTTTATACCCATGACGACCTGGCGTCATGGAAGAAGCGACAGCATCCGACGCAGAAATCCCAAGACTCTGGTATTCAGGTCGGCTGAGGGCTACCTGTAGGCAGATAACCCAAATGTGATGGCTGCAACAGTGAATACACTCGAACATCTACATTTATGGTAAGTGTACACAACTGTACTTTCTGTACCCATGGTAGCGCTTGTTGTGGTGTTTGAGCGATCGCGAATGTCAAATTCGGAGTTACAGTCGACATTCAGACCGTTCGCCATGGAGAGATTCGACATTTAGGTTCGGAGGATGCAACGTTTGGAAGTGTGCGTTCGACTAAATGCATGTATTCCAAATTTGATCCCTTATAGACACATTTACACTGAGGACATGCTAACAGTCCTGCAGGAGACCTAATACTAGGAGATCCTATTTGTCTAAATAGAAAAGATTCTCCATGTGGTATCTACAAAGACAGCTTGACCCACTTAAAGGTGAGGTCGCTTTAGTGATGTCCTTTCTGTGCGAACTCTTATAAGTAGGGTTGGCATATTCCTCGGTTAAGACCCTCCTTGTTGCTCTTTTGGCTTGGCTGCCTTTTGACCCTCCTCTAGCATCCTTTCTTCCCACAAAGTTATTCCTCAAGGAAGTACTGCATCTCAGGCCCCTCAGGAGTCCGGTTCCACCTCCATGGGACCTGAACTGTGTTTTAGAGAAACTTACAGTTGCTCCCTTTGAACCAACATATAAAGCATTTCTGAAACACTGTGTCTGGAAAACTGTACTCCTGGTGGCTCTGACATCTGCCATAAAAGTGTCAGATCTCCAGGCCCTCATGGCAACACCTCTCTTCCTCCTCTTCTACAAAGGATATAGTGACTCTGAGGACCAACCCTTCCTCCATGCCCAGGGTGATCAGTGAGCTCTCCTTAAACCAATGTATTCCACCTGCCCACCTTTTTCCCACATCCACGGAATGACAGTGAGTGAGTCTTGCATTCTCTTGATGTTCACAGACAGCTTAGATTTTTTCCTTGACAAGACCAAGTCCATTAGGAAATCGAAGCAATTATTTGTCTCTTTTCACACCAGAGTGCTGGGAAAAGTGGTGACAAATCAAACCATTTCTGCCTGGATTTCCATGGCTATATCCTTTTGCTACACCTACCATGGAAAACATCTAAATTCAAAACCATAGGCCCACTCCACTAGAGCCATGGCTTCATCTAGAGTCTTATTTAAAGGACTGGACACTGCTTCCATCTAGAGGCAGCTACAAGGACATCTGTCCATGCCTTCACATGCCTTCACTAAACACTACAGACTGGATCATATCTCCATATCTAGAGTGGGATTTGCTAGGACAGACCTTTGGCACTCACTCAAGGGTTTGGAATACTGTTACATGAAAATAGGACATAGAATAGTTGTGTGAAATCTTACCATAACCAGGGAAGTCCTTCTCTTCCATGTTGCTGTTAATTCCCTCCCACCTACCCCCCTTTTTCAATTAAAAGTATTCTTTCTTGGATGACACAGGACTTGTACAGCCATCCTGGGACTGGGGTCCAGTTCTGAAGAAAGGTACGTTCAGACATCAGTTTTATGACCCATGCTTCCTCAGTCAACGTCAGATGTCCCACGTACCTAGCGGTGACTAGAAGCTTTTGTATGTTGGCCGGACGTTCAGGTAGCTAGCAGAGGATAACCCAAGGGTTTTGAATACTGCAACATGAAGAGGACATCATCTATGGTTATTGTAAGATTTTACACAACTGTTCTTTATCATTGGTCCCCAGGACATGGTTACAGACACAGTAATGGGGGAAGGGGGACACGATATTACCCTCTGTGCAAACTAACCATAGTAGCCTGGGATATATTTTTTCGGCACAGTCTTTCTCTACATGCATTTTGCATTCCATCAGAGCAAAATGTCGTGGCAGACAAACTTAGGAGGACCAAGACAAATCTTCATGAATGGAAAATGAATTGTGGGGTCTTCCATGAATTGATCCAGCTGTGGGAAAACCTGAGTTAGATCTTTTTGTCTCTTGTCGCAGCTATCAATTCTTCTCCAGAACTTCGTGCAAGGGGCCTGGAAAAGAGATGCTTTTTCTTTTTCATGGACAGGAATGTGTAATGTGTGCTTTTTCACACTTTCCACTAATATCTAGGGTCATTCTAAAGATTCAGAAGGACTCTCCAAAGATCATTGTAGTGACCGTCTCTTGCCCCAGACAGCAGTAGTTCTCCCTTGTTTCAGAAATGTCCAAGGGCAGTTACCACAAGCGTGCTCAGAGACTGGACCTACTTACTGAAGATGAGGGTATTTGATGCATTCCAACTCGAAGCAGCTGCAAGTAACTGCTTGGATGATTGTCTTAATACCTTTTAGGTACCTTTTTCTGAGGACATGCAGCAAGTACTAGAGGAGACAAGAAAACCTGATACTAGTAATTCATTTATTAGCAAATGAGAATGATTTTCTATTGAGTACCAAAACAAGAACAGTGACCCTTTTAAGGCTAGTGTTTCTCTCGTTGTACAATATATGTGAGAGTTGTTGTCCTCTGGCCATTCTTATTCTTCCATTAAGGTACACTTCTCTGACATTTCATCATTTCTGTTCATGGACCCCTTCCCCCTCTTTCCATGCAATCTCATGTAAAAATGTTTTTGAAGGGGGTGTTGCACACGTAACCTCATAAAAAAACAGTTGACTCCTCCTTGGAATCTTAACTTTATTTTGAAAAGATTAACTCTTGCTCCATTTGAACCAGCTCATCAGGCTGATGTCAGGTTCTTTAGCATGGAAAACAGTTTTGTTGATTGCTCTGACTTCTACAAGAGTATCTGAGTTGCAAGCTGTAATGGTGAGTCAGCCTTATTTTATTTTCCACAACAGTCAGGTTTCCTTAAGAACTAATTCTTTATCTGTTCATAAAGTAGTAGCCGAGTTTATTTTGAGCCAAGGTATTTATCTCACTGGCTTCTTTTCAGAACCTAAAAATGGGGGAGAAATGATCCCCCTTTCTCTGGATGTCCACAGACCACTCCAATATCATCTTTGACAGAAGTAAAGCTTTCAGGATCTTTGAGTTACTGTTTTCTTGTAGATAAGAAGAAAGGACAACCTTTGTCAACGCAGACTATATCCAAGTGGTTGTATCTTGCCATTATATCTTATTACACCCACCACAACAAAGCAATTCTGGGCAGGGTCTAGGCTCACTCTGCCAGGGTTTTGGCTGTATCTGTGGCTATTTGGAAAGGGTTGAATTCTAGAAGTATTTTAGAAGCAGCAACTTGGTACTCTGTACATAACTTTACAAAACACTACAAACTCTATTCCTTGGAGGACAGGCTTTAGTAGGACCAAGGACTCCTGGATCATTTGCCTTCATCCTTCTAGTCAGTTTAAGATATGGTAGTCACCTGTATAGCTACGACTACTGCAGCAGTGATCAAATAATGAATATAGTACAGTTGTGTAGGTAAACTTGTCATAACAGTAGATGTTCAAATGGTCAGTGCTGCAGGAGCCGCTTCCTCTCTTCACCCCCTTTTTGTATATTTTTGCTGTCGGGGCAAGATGCTTTGCTAGCATTGGCTTTTTCATGGCTCTTTCAGTGGGCATGAAAACTCTGGTGGGCTTGGCAACCAAACCATTCCTTTTCTTCAGCTCTTCTGATGCTTTTTCATGGTTTCTGCCTGTTTGTTTCTTTTGTATTAAGTAAATGTGGTCAACCAGTTTCAAAGGTCATTCTGCCAAGATTGCTAACAGAATGACATTTTATTACACAAAGTGCAACAAGAACATATCAAGTAAACATAATAATCATTCTACTAGAGTTGTAGCTGCATCATATAACTTTTTAAAGAACACTTCGGTCCTTGATATGTGCAGCTTTAATGTACACTTTACTGAATACTTTTGCAAGGCTGGAAGGAATCTCAAGGTCCAGGTCTACCTTCCGGTCCACTGTACTCCATGGTATTCTGTCTTGACGCCATTCAAGAGATTGTAACTAGGGAGCCTTTTGCATGGTTGAAGTTTACAGACAGGATCTTGCAGTGTGTTTACCACAGCAGTAGATGTTTGTATTCCATATTCTTTGACTTACTCAATAAATTATTGGAGCTAGGGGAAGATTTTAGAGCCTGGAGAAGTCTTAAAGTTGCTTAGCAACTCTTCTTTATGGCTAACCAGTCCTGTGTTTGAAGTGGGCAGGCATAGGTCGTGAAGGTGCAACATTTATATTAAGTAAATAACTTTCATTTTTGAAATACATTTTTGAAAACATTGGATGTTTTGAGTTTTTTGTTTTGGGATGTCTTATAGTATACAAGACCGACACTTTTTATTAGGCTTCAGAAATTGTAATTCTGGTTGTTCTGATTGAAAGTAATTCCAAGGTATTTAATGTGTGTTGTAGTGTTAATGTTTGACCTGGTGATATGATATGATATTGTGAAATGGAAACTAGTTTTAATTTGTGTTACAGAAAGGAGAAAAAATATCTGTAGCTGATATAATGGAGAGGGTTTGTCATGAGAGGATTAAAAGTTGATTATTTATGACATTCACAGATACAGTAAAAGGTTAATATACCATGATATTTTGGAAACTGGATTGAGGTCAGGGGTTTTAGATGAATGATAAAAGGTCCAATGTGTAGGTTTAATAAATACTGAGGGCACAGCTTTGCCCGGTTCCATTGTGTATAAAAGTATACACATTTTTAAATGAGTGCCATTAATGTGTTTTTTTTGGTTGAAGGAGCGTAATATCCTAACTGAATTAGTGAAGTGCTCCAACAAATCATTTTCTTTTTAACAAGAAAAAATAACCAAATACTTTGGCAATGTCAGATGCAAGAACAAAAGAAGGGCTAGAAAGAGATCCTTTGTAATCTAAAAGCATTCATTGTAGTATTTGCTGTTTCATTACCGATTCTTGTCTGCAGAAGCCTGATGACTGGTTCAACTCCCTCCCAGTCAGATATTGGAACATTTGTGATATAAAGGGATGTTGACCAGCACCATCTTTAGATCTTCCTTGTCACAGATAACCTAAACCTTGTTTCCTTTGTCAATGTGTTGGTTTGGCCTGCTTCCAGAGTTTCAGATAAGAATTTCTTCCCCAATGCAGTACATAACTCCTTTATGTGTTATGATAGGTCAGTTGTTGCTGGCAAATTGTATGCAAGTTATTAACTTTGTTAGGTGCAGAAAGCAAATTCCTTAGATGGACTTCCACATTTTGTGTGTCTTTATTTGCCTTGCTCCAGAACATATGCCTAGTTGCTCCAGTGTACACTTTTCAGTCAAATGGCCTTAAAATGCAGGGCAGAATCTCTCCAGAAGTCCTTGTGTAGGAATAAGTGTCTGGCCCTGGCTTGTTATCTAGTCCACTGGCTGCTCTTCCAACCTCCCGCTTAAAAGAAGGAAATAATGAGAAGCTCTCAGGGAAGAAGGGTTGAGTGGTTGATGATAGTATGTCAGAGTCAGATAGGCACCCCTTATGTTCAAAGACCCCAGTGTTGATTTGGTGTGTTCACATCCCTTATACCTGTTGGTTGCTGACGAAGCCTGTATGTGTCTTTGGTTGCAGCTGAACCCTTTAGTGTGAGCCCTTTTGAGGCTCTTTCGATCTAGAGCACATCCTTGTGAGTCAAAACCACTTTTCTGTTAGTTGGACCTGAGGTCTGTCTGTGTGGCTTGGGTTTCAGTGTCCATGTTGTTGTTATAGAAGGGAAGGGAGGCATCTTCACAGGGAGGTAGAAGGAGCTAGATTAAGGTCTTGAGCATCTGCTGTGAACAGAGGTGTCTTAAGGGGGACCATAGTTGCAAATGCAGATCTAAGACCTCTAAGCATACACACGTCAGGTAGTCTGCCTTGCTGTCCAAAGGAATGTCTGAGCTTGACACGAGATTTCATGCATGTTTGAAGTCCAGATTTGTAGCCTCTGATGAAACTTCATTGTCAGGTGAGCCCTCTACTAGAAGGAAAAGGGAGCTAAGGCATTTAGACACCTTCGACTCAAAGGTGGACAGACTAATGTGGACCAGATTTCTCTGATCTGGAGTGAGACACTTGGGAGACCTTATGCTTTTTCTTTAACCTTATAGGATGTCTCATTTGGCAATCCCCTTTATTGAACAAAGAAGATCCTGAAATGGGAGGCTAAGGAATTTTCTCAAGCCCAGATTAAATAAGATAATTTTTGGGTCAGACTAAATCCAGCCCTCTGTCCATTCCTGCAATTCTGGATAGTCCATGTAATAATGCCTCTTTGAAGTCAGATTCCCATCTCCCTCAGTTGTATAAGAATTGATGTTCATCGTGTTACCCTGCTGCAGTCATCACACTTGGGGTTATCCTGTCGTCAGGCAGTCCCGCATTCGGCCGGAATTCCAAAGTCTTGGTCCGGCGTCTGTTGCTGTCGCTTCTTCCCTGATGTCAGTGCGCCAGGGGTATATATAATGCATCCAACGCCATTTTCTCCAGTCTTTCTTGCCACGCGGTGCCCGAAGCAGAAGCAGTTCGCAAGTGCCGGTCAGCCGACTCCTGAGATTTTCGAAGTCGAATTTCAGATCCGAAGTCTTCAATAAAGCTAAGTACCCGTTGAAACTTTTCTTGCCTCAGACCGATGTCAGAAAAAGTTAACAATTGCATTTCTTGTGGGAAGCAAATACCTCATAAGGATTTTCATTCTTACTGCATACCTTGCCTAGGCCCAGACCACGACGTCACTGGTTGTCGTTTTTGTGCTAGGTTTAATAAGCGTACTATTAAAAGACGCTTTGACTACGCACGACACTACTTCGGTAGAAAATTTAACTACACTATGCCGTCGGAGCAATCGACTACAGGCGTGCACAAAAAATGCAAGGATAAGGACAGGCAGCCTAGACCCAAGCCAGACTCCGAGGCCTCGGCTGGTCCGGTCTCCGGTTCACCGGTCTTCAGTGAGGCCCCGACGCAGCCCCTGACTACTGCAGATCTGGAACCCGAGACCGCTTCGGAGCTCTTGTCGGAAAGTACTAGGCTGACACAGCCATTTTGTTTAGCCCCTACCGACGACACTGCTGATAAAGATGTCGGTACTGCAGAAACACCTTTGGTTTCTGAAGGCGTCTTCAGACCGACGACGCTCACCATAAAAACATTTCCTAAGACTAAGACTCCTATTAAACCTAAAAAGACTGCACTTCAGTCTCCAGTTCAAGGCCCCATGCCTAAGAAACAGATGCTCAAAATGGCTGAAGATTTGATCTCTTTAATCAGGTGTTCCCAACCCCCACCTGACAAAAGGCCTAGACAAGAGGAAGATTATGCCTCCTCTGAACAAGTGTCTATTTCCTCAGGCTCCTCTGAGGAGCAAGATTACTCCTTCTCCCCTTATGAAGATTCTGATGCTGAGGATTCTATTCCCTCAGCTTCTCCTCCTGAAGACTACTCCTTTGGGGAAACTTTACACACTATGAGGGAACATTTTCACTGGGAAGGTCAGGACTACTCTGACTCAAAGAAAAGGCTCAGAGAGTTTCTTTACTCCCCCAGCACAGACCACTTGCCATCCCCCCAGTTTTAGACATTGTGGATGATGTTTACTTAGAATCCAGTTTGAACCCAGATTCTTTGCCTCCTGCTCCAGCCAAACCTGACAGATACTATAGAGTGCCTGACTCCCACAAATTCCTTTATAAAAGCCCTGCTGCTGATCCAGAGACCATCTCCCAGGGTCTCAAAGGGGCTAAGGCTTCTATGGCAAAAAATCCTGTACCCTCTGAAAGGGACTCCAGAGCACTAGACAGGTGGGGGAAAAAGGTTTAAACCTCAGCCACTCTAGCTATGAGGGCACTAAATTGCCAATTCCACATGCTAAAATATCAGCAATTTCTAATGTCTCAGTTAAAACAAAAAATGAGCACACTCCCTCAGCAATCTGAATTGAAAGAAATGCAGGATCTCTTGCATGCAACTGAACAGGTGGGCAAACCTACTTTACAATGTGGGTTTGATTCTTTGGAGGCTTCCTGCAGAGCAGCTGTCACTGGGTCTGTTATACGTAGGCATGCTTGTTTAAAGGAACAGACTGTGCCTGATCATGTTAAAGCAAAGCTTCTAGATGCTCCCTTACAACAGGATGTTCTTTTTGGAGTTAAAGCAGAAGAAGTCTTAAAGAAAATGGAGGATAAGGCAAAATCTATGCAGACAGTCAAAGATTTTCTACAGGTACAGCCCCCTCGCTTCAGCAGAAATTGGCCAACAAAAAATTGGTCCTTTCCAGCTACTGACAGACCACAGAGGGGTAAATACAGACGTCCAAGAGGCAGAGGACAACCACAAGGCCAGTACAAACCTCGACAATGGGGCACTGCAACACAGAAGAGAGGAGAAGACAGGTCCCAGACTACCAGAAGGCAAACTCAATGACTTGCACCTCATCTGGCCAAACAACACTCTCTTGACAGCCCCCTTGGGAGGAAAACTCACACTTTTTTCAGACAACTGGCACATTGTCACAAAGGACAAATGGGTCCTAGACATAATTTCACGAGGATACAGATTCCATTTACACACCTTGCCAATGAAAAGAGGAATGCCAAACCTGCCACAAAATCAATGGGCAGAGGCACAAAAACAAATTACAGCTCTCATGGACATGAGAGCCATTCAACTGATACCTACTCGAGAGCAAGGCCAAGGATTTTACTCGAGACTCTTTCTAGTTCCCAGAAAGGACAATGCCTGGAGACCAATTCTGGACCTTTCAATTCTAAACACCTTCTTACAAGTTCCCAAATTCAAGCTGCTAATACTACAGCAGCTTCTTCCCATGTTGGGCAAGAAAGCATGGCTAGTAACGTTGGACCTCAAGGAGGCATACCTGCATGTCCCTATCAGACAAAGTTGCAGAAGATACCTCCGCTTCATTGCAGGTTCAACCCATTACCAATTCTCTGCACTGTCCTTTGGCTTATCTACTGCGCCCAGGGTCTTCACAAAATGCCTGGCACCAGTAATCGCATACTGCAGACAAAGAGGAATTCAAATATACCCATACCTGGACGACTGCCTCATCCAAGCAGAAAGCAAGGACATCCTCTTACAACATCTGGCTTTTGTAAAACATCTTCTAAGTTGCCTGGGGTACACAGTAAACGAAAAGAAATCAAAACTAGTACCCTCACAAAATATGACATTCCTGGGTGCCAGCTTGAATACAACTGCCCAGAAGGCTTACCTGACGCCAGACAAACAACTACAGCTGACTCAATATTTCAAAACAATGGCAACAAAGACCCAACTACCTGCAAGAAAAATTCTGCAGGCCTTGGGCTTCATGGCATCTTGCATACTACTAATACCATTTGCAAAGCTGCATATGAGGAAATTACAGTGGTACCTAAAAAGCATATGGTCTCAACACAGCCACAGCTTGGACACAATAATATCTCTCATCCCCTGCCTACAACAGGAGTTTCTATGGTGGTCACATGCATGTCACCTCAACAAGGGTCAGCCTTTCACCTTGCCCCCAGCCAGGCAGACTATGACAACAGATGCATCGGACTACTCCTGGGGGGCACACATGGCAGGACAGTGCGTTCAAGGCATATGGACTGCAGATCAAAGGAATCTGCATATCAATCAAAAAGAGATGCTACCTATACAGAATGCTGTGACAGCCTTCAAGAATCTATTACATCCAGGACAGCTTACAATAAGGATGGACAACACCACAGTAATGTGGTACATAAACAAACAAGGGGGTACACACCCCTACCCTCTATGCAGGCAAGCAATGACCTTGTGGAACACAGCTCTGGCTTACCAAGTTCAGTTGCAAGCTCAATTTCTGCCAGGAAAAAAAGAACACATTGGCAGACGACCTCAGCAGAAACATCATGGATCCCCACGAGTGGAAACTGGATCCACAAGTATTTGCAATGATAACTCAAAAATGGGGCCTTCCAGACATAGACCTGTTTGCCGGTCCTCAAAACTATCAACTAACAAAATTTTGTACAAGGACACTGCACCATCAAGCTTGGAAAGTGGACGCACTCTCATTCAGTTGGAAAAACCTGACAGTATATGCCTTCCCTCCATTGCCTCTCCTCACAAAGGTGCTTCTGAAAGTCAGAAAGGAGAGACCACGACTGATTCTCATAGCCCCAGACTGGCCATGCCAGCACTGGTACCCACTATTGAGGAATATGGCCCAGGGCCCACCTTGGATTTTACCACAAATTGCCCATTTGCTGACACAGCAAAACAATCAGATTCTTTACAGCCAGCTCAAAACCTTAAATCTGGCTGCATGGCAAATCACCTAAGCATCCAGCCAGCTCCTCTTTCCCAAGCAGTTATGGATGTTATTCTGGAAGCTAGGAGGCCTAGCACCAGGAAGGCCTATTCGGATAAATGGAAAAGGTTTTGCGCCTGGAACCAAGCTAAAGGCCAAAACACACTTCAGCCTCACATGCCTCAGATTCTACAGTATTTAACTAAGATGTTGCACAAAGGACTTTCTTTTTCTTCCATTAAAATCCATGCATCAGCTATTTCAGCCCACTACAACACGGATCCACCCTTATTTTCACATCCACTTCTAAGGCAGTTTCTCAGAGGGGCAAAAAACATTAGGCCCCCCAGGAGAGCACCCACACCAACATGGGACCTCAATTTTGTTCTGGAAAAACTTACGCTACCTCCCTTTGAACCAGCTTTCTCTGCAGATCTACAGTGTCTATCATGGAAGACTGCCCTGCTGCTAGCAATAACTTCAGCTAGAAGAGTCTCAGAGCTGCAGGCACTAATGGCAGTGGAACCTTTCCTCATTTTCCATCAAGACAGAGTTTCTCTGAACTAATCCTTCCTTCATGCCTAAGGTGGTTTCCAGTGTGGCTTTAAATCAAACCATCCACTTACCCACCTTCTTCCCAAATCCACAGAACAAAGGAGAAAGACTCCTGCATTCCTTGGACATTCACAGGCAACTTCGTTACTACTTGGATAAAACTAAGGCTTTCAGAAAATCTGACCAGCTCTTTGTATCCTATGCTACAGCTTCACAAGGGAAGGCTATATCAAAACAAACCATTTCCAAATGGATAGGACATTGCATTCGTTTTTGCTATACCCATCATGGAAAACCAGTTCCTGCTACCATTAGGCCCCACTCTACCAGGGCAACAGCTACATCTACCGCCTTCCTCAGGGGGGTTCCAACCAAGGAGATTTTGAAAGCTGCAACTTGGAGTTCAGTACACACCTTTACCAAACACTATAAGACTAGAGCTGGCTTCGCCACTGCAGTTCTGCAGGGCCTTCTAGCCTCCTCTAACCCTCTCTAACTCCTCCACCCATCCTTAGCTTTGGGATTCTTCCCAAGTGTGATGACTGCAGCAGGGTAAAACGATGAACATAGTACAGTTTTGTACCTACCATAAATGTAAATGTTCGAGTGTACGCCCTGCTGCAGTCCAGGTTGCCCTCCCGCCATCCCCTCTGATCTAACTGGTTTAATCTCTACTATACCTTCCTGATGTATTTGCTTATAGCTGGAGGGATTTTGTGTTTGTGCAAAAATTACTTAATTTGGTACTAATTACTGACCACCTTTTTGGGGGCACCTGACATCTGGGGCAAGAAAAACTGAAGAAAATGGCGTCGGATGCATTATATATACCCCTGGCACACTGACGTCAGGGAAGAAGCGACAGCAACCGACGCCGGACCAAGACTTTGGAATTCCGGCCGACTGCGGGACCGCCTGACGACAGGATAACCCAAGTGTGATGACTGCAGCAGGGTGTACACTCGAACATCTACATTTATGGTAGGTACAAAACTGTACTTTTGACTGATCCAGGCATGGTGTAAATGGATTCTGTTAAAGGATCTACTGTGGTTTCAATAAGGAACATTGTTCTCAGTGATAGGGAGAGTAAAATTCTTGACCATTTTAAGAAGAAGACTAGCACATCATCTACCCTAGATGTCAGGGCCCTTAACTACCAGTCTCACATGTTGAAATGCCAAAAGTCCTTCCTTAACCAGCTGCCTGCAAGCAGAGGGAATACAAATTAACAGACTTAAATAGATAGAGAGTGCGAGCTTGATTTCCCAGCTTTCCAGGGACTGTATGAAATGCAGGTAAGATGCAGTTGATGTGTCATGTAGACCATCTGCCACAGGCTGTCTGGATACGAGATATGCCTGACTGAGGACACTATCCATACATGAATGTGTAAAAGCAGAATTTCTTAATACATCTCAGGACAAGAAGCTTTTCTTTAAGTCCTCTGCAGAGAAGGTATTTATTATGTTCATTCCCCTGCACCAAGATATTGTAGCAACTGTCTGTCACAGTAAAAGCTGCCCCTTCTGTCCAAAGCAAGACATGAGCAAGCTACAGAAGGGACTACTATAAGAAAAAAATGGTATGTGGACAAGAGGAGGAAGCGCAAAAGCCCACAGGGCCATGACACTCAGAGGGAGAATCTCACCCCCACCCCACTCCCAAACTCCAACCCACTTTCACACACCAGTAAATGTAAGATGCAGACTGGCCAAACTTCGTAGCCATTCCACTGTTTTTCAGCAATGAAGTTCATCTCTTCATCTTCCTTCTTAAATGACCTTTTCCAGTAATACATTAAAAGGGTACAAGAAAAAAGCAGGAGGCATGAGAGTTAGCCCCCAGATCTTTTGTGGTCCCAAGAAAAGTAGGGACGTCGAGGTCCATTTCTGGACCTGTCAAGATTAAACAAGTTTCTCAAGGTTCCACAGTTCAGAATACTGACCTTGCAGAGCCTTCTACCATTACTATTTTTGCAAGCTTACACTGTCACCGTAGATCTAAAGGATGCATAGCTCCACATCGTCATAGCCAACAAATGATTCCTGGGTTGAAGACAGGAGATCTGATGTCAATCTTCATTCATTCTTGACAGATGGGTTCGGTTCTGACCTCACAGAACCGAGTCGGCCATTATACATAGCTCGCGCCAGCCAAAAACTTTCAAGCTAAGGCTCTACCCACAACACCCCTCTTCCCATTACCTCAAATCTCATTTGCCACTCTGAAAATTGGGCTTATTAGCCGATACTCTCAGCTAAGTGCTTAATTTTTTTCTACTTTATTAGTGTTTTTCTCTAGTAATTTGCTAAAAAGCTTTTTGTTTTCTTCTCTGATAGTTCTCCATTCTTTTTTGTAAGTGTTTGACTGTTTTCTGCTGTTTCTACCCACCCCTTTACCTATGGTATTTTTAGTTACCATTGTTGTTAACAGGTCTTCCCTTCTTTTCCTTTCCTACCATTGGTGTCTTTTTTTCATTTCACTCTTTTTACCCTTTGGGTATTTCTAGTATACCATTGTTGGTAGATCTTTATCCAGAGCACTTAGCAAGCAGGCTTTCACAATGAATGCCCTCTCTCTGGAGTAGACAGCCTCTTGCACTCCCATACCCTTATGCCCAAGGGTTGCTCAGAAAATAAGAAAGGATAGATTAGAGATAATACTGATTGTTCTTTCTGACCAAAGCAGTGTTTCTTCTTTTTGATAAAGATGTCAAGGAAGAAACTGTACCTACTGCCTCGGCATGTGAATCTCTCGACACAGGTCAGGAGGTCCTTGTTACACCCATATATGACCAGACTTAGACCAACATTATGGAGGGCATGACTTTTTCCTCCCCTTTGGTCACCTTTACTCAGAGGATATTCTTAATACAGTGAGGGAAGTTTGGAGTCCAACTACAAGGAGTTCCCACCTAGCCAAATGGAAATTCTCCCTGTGTTTCGGAGAGAAAGGGATATGATCCAAAACGAGTCGATAAATCTGTGGTCTTAAAGTTTGTCTCGAGTTATTTATTTCCCAACTCTAGCATGATTTCATTAAGAAAAGTCTGTCAGCCATACCAAAGCCTTTTGGTTGCTTTAAGGTACGCAGTATGTCACACGTATGCTCCCCACATAGCGTAAGGCATAAAGATGACATCCGGATGTACTAACCTCAGAACTGCTTTCCTGACCGTCCGAATGCTATCTCTAGATCATCAGTCTGAACGACTGTTCAATTGCTGGTTCACCAAGCTGTTGGAGATAAGTGCCCCATTGGGGTTTTGTATCTTATCTTTTTATTTTTTGTTGCTTGTTGGGGTTTCATGTCATCCAAGAAGGGTTAATGCCAGTGTGGGAGACAGATTCCCTATAAAGAATGTCACGAGCAGTGCTTCCCACACTATGTGCTCTACTCAGTCTGTCAGGCCTTTGTTCCCAAGTCCCGCGGTAGTAAGCTTTCTTCTTTGGCTTTGTATCAGTAGGATCAGCATTTTAAGCTCTTGGGGGCAACCATTTATGAAGAAGACCAAGAAATGTAGGTCAGATTCTTCTGCTCTTCAGCCTTCACTGGACATCTCTCCTAAGGCAAGTGAAAGCCTGAAAGTTTGCCTAGCTTCATCTTTGGATTCTTTGGCCACAACCATTTTTGAGGTCAGCAGGGATCTGACCTTAGACACGCCCTTGGAGGCCTTGCAGATGTCCGCATCGAATGTTCTGGGGGAAATGCAGCCGATTATTTCTGAAGGGCGTAGGGGTGTTCCTCATATTTTGTCAGAGAAGTCCCTACTACAGTTGAGTGCTGTCAGGGGTTGGAGCCTTCTACATTTTATAAGGCGAATATCTCCTTAAAGAAAAAGCAGAAAACAGCATATTACTCCAGCTTCTAAGGACCCACAGAGTAAATGGTAAAGTTTCCACTCAGGGGTTGCTTAATGTTTGATGGCTTTAAAATCTCCTTGGAGAGTTTCTTTGTCAGCTCCTGTTTGGTGTCTACTCTCCTTAAAAGGCCCAGAGAACAGGATTCCTCTGAGGTGGAGGCGGATTCGAATGAGGAATTCCTTGCTTACTCCTCTCAGATTCCTTCTCCTTTAGATTATGGGTCTGAGGAAGAGGAATCTACTAGTCCTAGTACTCCTTTTGAGGAAATTTCTTTTGGGGATACAATCTCTAGAATGATGAAGTTTTTAAATGGGATTGTGCTCAGGTTTCTGAGGTACAGAAAATGTATTATGAGCTCCTGCAAATGGCTTCTTCCAGACCTTCTGTTGTCCATCCTGTTTTGGCTGCCTTGTTGGATGACTTTTCTAATCCTTCTAGGGCTTTTGACTCTCAGCCCCCTGCCCCGAAGAAACCTGATGGGTATTATAGGGTGCCTGAGGAGTGTAGATTTCTTTACAGGTGCCTTTCTGCTGACCCCTCAGTGGTGTCTGTGGCTTCTGACAAGCCATCTCAGTTGCTTCCCTCTCCTACGTTACTGCCTTCTGATAACAATAGCAGAACCATGGAAAGTTTAGGGAAAAATATTTATAGCTCTGCTACTTTAGCTTTTAGGGCTGTCGGTTATCGAACCCATATGTCCAGGTACATGGGGCTCTTCTTTTCCAGGCCTGTCAGGTCATTTCAGATCTTCCAAACTCTGGAGGTTATGATGCAGGACAGGCTTCCTCTAAGGCTGCTGCTTTTGGTTCTGTGATGAGGAGATATTCTTGGCTTCTGCTTCAATCTTTGCCTGATGATATTAAGGCTAAGTTGACTGATGCTTCTCTCGATAATAAACACTTGTTTGGGTGAAGCTGCTGCTGCTTCAAGTCCCTTCAGGATAAGGGCAAGGCTTTACAGGGACTTAAACTTGCTTTTGTTTCTGTTGTACCTAAGTTTCAGAGAAATTACCTCAATACGCCAGCCTTTGTTTGTAGGCAATCCTGCCCTCCCCCGAAGGGCAAAAAAGGTGGGAAACGGGCTCTTCCTGCTAAAGTTCCTCAGACTTCTGTACCTCAGAAGTCTCCTTTTCCTGATAAACCCCGTGATTTCTGACTATCCTGTTCTTCCCAGCCACATTCCTCTTTGCCTTTTTCTGTATCTCTCCCTCTTTGGTTAAAGACTACTCAGAACTCCTGTGTTCTGTCCATTAATCCTCCAAGGGTATTTTGTGGTCTGGAAATCTCTCCCCCCCCCCCTTTTTATGTGAATTCCTCAGGCCCAGCTGTCCTCCTTTCCAGGGGTGCTTCAGGATCTGTTGACTCAGGGAACTATTCAGGAAGTCTAGTTTCCCAAAAGGAGATGGAGTTTACTCCAGAATGTTCTTAGTACCGAGGAAAGAGAGGGTACTTGGAGACCAATTTTAGACAGGTTTCCTCTTTTTGAATGTTGTCTCCTTCAGTCTTTGTTTCCTCTTTTGCTTCCTCAGTGTTATTTGGTGTCTCTTGATCTCAAGGATGGTTGTCTCCATATTGCAATTCAGCCACTTTTCAGGAAGTTTTTACGTTTCTCTGTTGCTTCCTGTCATTTTCAGTTCTTTGCTCCATCCTTTCTACTGGCCCAAGTGTATTCACCAAATGCCTCGCTTCTGTGATTGATTTTTGTAGGCTACAGAATATCCAAGTCTTTCCATTCTTGGACAACCTCGTGTTTCAGGTATCCTCTCTAGAGACTTTACTGCAAAATCTACATTTTGCCATTTCCCTTCTGCAAAACCTTGGGTTCACTATGCATTTCAAAAAGTCCTTTCTGACATCTTACGTAACTCTATTGTTGAGGCAGCGACCTGGACTTCTGTGCATACATTTACGAAACACTACAAGTTGGATGGAATTTAAGAACTGGTTTTGCTAGGGCCACCCTTCATGGCGTCCTAGAGAGCTCTGCTGGTCCTTCTTCCTCCCTCTCTTCTTCCTGAGCTTTAGCACTCTCCCTATTGTAATGAATACTGCAACAGTGAAATGGAAGGACATAGTACAATTGTGTAAAATCTTACCATAATTATAGATGTCCTTCTCTTCACTGTTGCTGTATTCACCCCTCCCTCCCTCTGCCCCCGGTCTATTTCTCTTCTGGATGTACTGATAACCTCTCTGCTCCTTGGACTGGTGTTCTTACTAGGGCTGTCAGTTCTGTTTTAGGTACGTCTGGACATCACCTTTATACTCTACACTATGCGAGGAGCATATGTGTGATGTACGGTGTACCTTATGGCAACCTAAAGCCTTTGGTATAGTGGCCTGATGTCAGGCTGCCTTTGGCAGGGGATCTCCCTATTATAATGAATACTGCAACAGTGAAGTGAGGGACATCTATCGTTATGGTAAGATTTTGCACAACTGTACTCTCTTTAAATTTCCACAACTACAAAACAAGCTTGTGCACAAAACCTTCCTTAATGTCAAAAGCTGTTGCAGAAATATCCCTAAATCAAACCATTCAGTTACTTCTGTTTTCCCCTAACCCATAGAATAGGGCAGAAAAAATTTTGCACTCCCAGAATGTCCATAAATATTTAAGATATTGTTTGAAAAAAGAAGAGAGTGGATACCAGTGTCTAAAAAAACATTCACATGGATAGCTCATCGCATAAACTTTTGTTATAGGTCTCATAGAAAGACAATGCAAGGAGCTTTCAGATCCCTTTCTACCAGGGACACAGCTGCTACCACTGCCTCCATTTTGGTGTGGGGGGCAGCATCCAAGGCATCCTTGAGACCATGCTTGCCTCTGTAGTTCTGCAGGGGCTCCTACAGTTCTCTAGATCATAGCCAGCCACAGTCCATAAGTGAGTGAAAGTTTTGGGAATCATTCTTCTTTTAATGTCTGCAACAGTGATCCATACAAAAAAAATATTACAGATGTGTCAAGAGATTGCCTTAACAGTAGATGTTTAAATATGATCACTGTTGCAGTGTTATCCCTCCCTCAATTGTCTCTTCCTTTCCAGCAGGCATCCTAGGGCTGAAGTGGAATCCTAGGTCCCTTACCCTCCCCCCATCAATTTTCTGTTTCTTCCTTTTAATGCCCCTGTCCCCTTTATCCATCCTCCCTTAGGAAGATCACATTTGTGGGATGTCTGCTCTTGCTGATTCTGTGGGGTAAGTTGATGTGGGACCCATCTCTTTTAGAGGTTGTGGTTTAAGCTTTTGGGGATAAAAAGAGCTAAAAGTGGCATGAGCTGATATCACCTTTTGTGGATCTCCCAGGGAAGGTGGATTCTGAATGCTCAACTGTGGAAGTGTTGCTTGATGTCTGAACTCCTGTGATAGAGTTCTGTAGTGTGATGACTACAGCAGTAATCCTGCTCAAACTTCTGCTTGCATTGGCTTAGGTTGAGTGGTGCTTCATTCTCATCCATCTTTCAAGCTTCTCCTCAGCAAGTTTTCCAGTTGTACTTTACTCCCTTTCAGTTTGTTTTCTCCAGGTTTACCTTTTCTAGGGTATCTTTTTTTCTAGTCATTAATTACTGTACCATCAAGATGTTTGATTTTTTGCTATATCTTGAGATTGCAAAAAAAAAAAAAAATGCTGAAACTGAAGAAACATGTTTTAAATGGAAATGTTTCATCTTTGCTATCTAAACTTAATGTCAGCATGTTGTCAAAGCCATTATTTGAACTTGCTGGCTACAGGTAGACCTTCTTTTTGTATTCTAGAAGACACTTTTCCTGGTAGTTAGCAAGTCAGCTTGGTGGACATCCATGCTCCAAAGCTTTTAAGGCAGAAGTCTTGTTTAGCCTTCTGTGAGGACATAGTTTCTTTGGGGACAAGTTCTCGCATTCTTTGTAAGGTGGTCTGTAACTAGTGGCCAGTCATTGTATTAGTATCCACCTTTACCCCTGGAAAATTAACATAGTGTGTGCTGTATCCTCTTTACCTAGTAGTTTGGTGCCAGTTGTTTTACATCTCTGTTATGCTTATCAGCATTGGAGGAAGGCGATAAGCATTTCCTTTGCTTGTGATATATATTTTTTTTGCAGTCAACTAGACAGACACTTTTCAAAATGATTTACCAGCTGCATTTACCAAAACTTGACTTGCCCATGATCAGTATGTAGGCAAGCCTTTCCACCAGGCATTAGTTGTCTGGAGTTTATAATAAGCAATGTTAAGTTGTCAATCTCGCCTTCATTCTTGCTGGATGGGTTCGGAGCCGATCCTCGGCTCCGACTCGGCAATACTAAAAGCTCGAGAGCTAATTCCACCGGCTCGAGGCTCCCCTATATCCCACAATGCTAGGCGGTAACTACTCAGATCTCATTTGCCGCTATAGCTGACGAGGTGCTCTTCTACCGGCTCAGGCAGGTTGGTTTAACTTTTACCTGTTTGGTACTTATAAAACTCGTTTTTGTGGTTTATATATAGCCCCTTTTAGTTTAACTTAGATATTTAGATCTCTCGACCCCCTTCTTTGTCGAGTATATATTTTTTTCCCCTTCTTCCCTTATCTTTAGGCCTTCGGCCCCTTCCCTTCCCCACAGTCCTTCAGTGACTAAATTTAGTCTTCCCTTTTTTTTGTCAATAAGGGTTTTTGTGTGTGTTTGTGGCTTTAGCCTTTAGTTATTAGTCAATAACTTTTTTATTCAGGGTGTGTCTGTGTGTTTTTTTGCTGTTGTCAGGCATTACCTTCGATGTCTAAAGAAAAGGTCTCAGGCCTCAAGAAGTGTGACTCGTGCTGCCAGAAAATGTCTCTGACAGACGGTCACACTTCTTGTGTGTATTGCCTGGGGCCGGTGCACCTGCAGGACTCATGTGCTGTCTGCCATGGTTTCAGCCCTCGAGTCCTGCAGGAGCGCAAAAACAAACTCATTTTAAGAGGTTTGTTAAAGCCTGAAGGCCCCCCGACTCAGTCCAGTTCGGGAAAACCTTCAAAGGCTTCAAAACAGTCGACTCCTGCTCCTGAGTCGACTGTAGAAATGTCGAAGCAGGTTCCGACATCGGCTCCGGCCGGAGCCGATGTTCTTGGGCCTAAAACTATTACCTCGGCTCCGGCTGGAGCCGAGGCTGTTAAGGCTTCATCGGCTCCGATACTATCGGAGCCACATTCTAAAAAGAGATCGAGATCCCCTTCCATAGGATCTACCTTTACTATTACTTCGGCTGGAGCCGGCTAGCAGTCCCCATCGGCTCCGATACCATTATCAGAGCCATCTTACAGGAAGAGATCCAGGTCCCCCTCAATCGGTTCCGTACACTCGGCACCAGGATCTCCTCTCCTTTCGGAGCAGAGTCACAAATCACATTCCTCTCGGTCTTCCAGGTTGTCGGACCATGACTTGCAGAGGGTGGTGAGTAGACTTCTTAAGTCCGAGGCACTGGCCCAAATGCTCCATAGCCCGACTCATCAGTCGTTGGCTATTCCCGTCCCTCATTATATTCCTCCTCCGACTCCTTCGAGTTCGGAGCCAAGGCTTGTTGGACCCATCACTGTCGGTGCGTCGGATCCGATACCATCGTTTTCGGCTCCGTCGTCCGCTCCGATCTCCTCTTTGGAGGGGTCTCGGCGCCGGGCTTCCCTCGTCGGCTCCGAGGGGGCGAGTGGCATCGGACCTTTGTTCGACCCCGCTCTCCCTCTTGGGGCTTCGGCGCTGGTGAGTTCGGCTCCGACATCGGCTTCGGAGCCGTCTCTGTCGGTGCCGGGAGGGGTCCTTGTCTCTTCGGAGCGAGGGCCTCGGACCTTGCCTGACAGGGATGCCTTCGAGGTCATGCGGAGCGTGCTAGAACCGGGTTCTGCCCCGCAGTCGGTTCCATCAGCTCCTCCTTCTACAGTGCCTGTGGAGATTTCTGCTCACCCCCTTGTCTCACACCGTAGAGAACCAACTCCTCAAGTTTCCCCATTGGGAATTTCCTCCTCTTCCGAGGTCTCTCCTGACCCTGCAGGAGATCCCCCTAGGAAGAGGCAGTGCAAGAGGAAGCACATTGACTCCCCTGCGTCTATCACCTCTGACACTGACTTGGAGGAATCCGAATGGTCCCCCCGTTCCCCTTCTGAGGATGTCTCCTTTGCGGACATCCTAGAAATACTCAAACAGTGGGGAAATTGGCCAGCCCTTAACCCCTCGGAGGACGAGTCAGTGTATCTTGAGGCGTTTGGTTCTCACCCTTCTACCTCCTGGGTGTCCCCTCCCTTTGACCCCCTTATGGAAGTGGTGACAAGGAAGGCTTGGACGGCTCCTGACTCAGTGGAACCCACCCCGAGGAGACCATCCAAATTTATCACTGCTCCCTCAGACAAACAGTTTCTCTCCAAAGGTGTCCCGGTTGATGCCATGGCGGTGGCTGCGGCCACAAAGAAGGAACTAGCTGATCCTTCTGTTCCTGTCCATCCTCCTAATAAAGAATCTAGGACCATGGACAGGTACGGCAAGCGGATGTTTTCGTCAGCGACCTTTTCTATGCGGTCGCTGAACTACTTATGCCACTTCACCCGTCTCCAAAGAGATTTACTCAAGGATATGGGTGAACTGATGAAGGATCCTACAGCTGAGGGGTTCAAAGACACAATGAACTCCCAGTTGGCAACCCTAAATTCAATAGTGAACTCCTCCATGCGACTGGTTTCATACGCAGCAGATGGAGAGAGTAGATCTGCAGGCACAGGCATTGCCTTACGAAGGCACGCCTGGATGCGACTGTGCAACTTTGCGGACCCTTTCAAGGCGTCCTTCACCAACTCCCCTTTGACGGATCATCTTTGTTTGGTCCACAGGTGAAGGATACATTGACCAGGTGCGAGGTGGAAGGTAAGACTCTCTCTGCCGTAGGAGTCCGCTTTTTCCACCCTTCTAGACCCTATCCCAAAGGTCAGAGGGAGGGAAGATGTGGTTTGAAAACAATCTCAGGGAGTCTCATCTGACGACAGGCCCGATTCCCTCTAGAGGCAGAGGGGGAACAATCATCGGCCGCACCAGAGGCAGAGGAGGTCCAAAACCAGGGTAGCAGAGAGGTGTTCTCTGACAAACCCTTTCAGCACCCCTGAGGGCTGCCCGGCTGCCCGCCTTCGGAGGCAGTCGGGGGAAGATTATCACTGTACCCAGAAGCCTGGCTTTCCCTAACACAAGACAAATGGGTACAGTCGATCATATCCGAGGGTTACAAAATTCCCTTTATTCACATTCCAACTCAACCAAAAAAATCCCTTCCAGATGTTCCACCCGGTCTAAGGGACAAAGCAGCATTGGAAGTTTCAAAGCTGCTATTAAAAAGAGTCATCCAACCAGTCCCAGCAGACCAGCAAGGATCCGGAATCTACTCCAAATTCTTTTTGGTACCAAAAAAAACAGGGGACTTGGAGGCCCATTCTAGATCTCAGTCATTTAAACAAGTTTGTCAAGAAAACAAAATTCCGGATGGTCACACTACAGTCCATCCTACCCTTTTTGGGTCAGGACAATTGGATGTGCTCGATAGATCTTCAGGATGCGTACTATCACATCAAAATGAACCGACGCTCCAGGAGATATCTCCGCTTCAGGCTGGGAACCAGTCACTACCAGTTCAGAGCCCTGCCCTTTGGTCTCACTACAGCCCCCCGGGTGTTCACCAAATGCATGGCAGTGGTCACAGCTCACTTGAGGCGCCAGGGATTCCAGGTGTTTCCAAATCTGGACGATTGGCTCCTTACGGCCACCACCAGGCATCAGCTTCTACTATCCAGAAATTTCACCATGCAAACCTGTCAAGCTCTAGGCATATCAATAAATTTCGAAAAATCTGCCTTGTCGCCTTCTCAGTCTATTACTTTCATAGGCGCCAAATTAGATACGCAGACTCTTTCAGCAACACTCACAGAGCAGAGGGTTTTAGACATTCGGAACCAAGTATCCCTTCTGTTGCATTTGGTCAAAGTCAAAGCCAGACTGGTGTTAAAGGTACTAGGACTCATGGCGGCAGCTATTCCTCTTCTCCCCTTAGCTCGCCTTTACATGAGGATCCTCCAGTGGATGCTCTTTACCCAATGGTCCTTTCAACGTCTCCCAATGTCCCATACCATACTGATAACTCAAGTATGCAAGAACCAACTATCTTGGTGGGTCACGTCACCTCAACTCCTCCAAGGAAGACCCTTCACTCTCCCCCCTCCAGTTGCCACGTTGACAACAGATGCCTCCCTGATCGGGTGGGGGGGGCATTATCAGGGCAGGACAGTCCAGGGCACGTGGCAACCCTTTGAGTGCCACTTGCACATAAATGTCATAGAGATGAGAGCAGTGCTTTTAGCGTTGCAAGCCCTTCACGACTCTCTTCCCAAAGGGACTATTGCAATTCTAACGGACAACATGTCCGTGGTGTGGTACATCAACAAACAAGGCGGAACCAGATCATACCCTTTATGTCGAGAAGCACTCAGACTTTGGCAATGGGTGATCTCTTCTCAACGTTTTCTGACGGCGACGCACATCCCCGGGAAATCCAACGTCATTGCAGACAGGTTGAGCAGAGCAATTCTCATGCCACACGAGTGGTCTCTAAAGACATCAGTTCTAGAAGAGGTATTTCTAAGATGGGGCCATCCTTGCTGCGATCTTTTTGCTACTCCCCAAAACAGCAAGTGTCAAGACTTCTTCACGCTCTTCCCGTTACCAGGCCATCCCACCAGAGACGCTCTAGTCCACGATTGGCCCCGGGGACTTCTGTATGCTTTTCCCCCCTTTCCATTGATACCTCAACTAATTCAGAAAGCCATCGCATTGAGAGTGACTATGATCCTCATTGCCCCTTACTGGTCTCGACAGATATGGTTCCCCTTTCTTCATCGTTACCTTTTGGAGCAGCCTTGGCATCTGGACCCAGTACCAGATCTGATTACCCATCAGTCGGGTCAGCTGCACCAATCTCTGTCTTCCCTAAACCTCACAGCATGGTTTCTCCAATTCCTACCTTAGCCAGGCTTCCCTCAATATCTCGCTCGGTCCGAGATATATTGATAGCCTCTCATAAATCCTCTACCCGGAAGATTTATACTAGTAAATGGAAACGTTTTTCCCTTTGGGCATCATCGAAAAACATTGATCCTTTTACTGCATCTATCCAGTCCATTTTAGACTTCCTGGCGGAACTTTTTCATTTAGGATCTTCTGCATCAACCATTAGAGTTCAGTTGGCTGCCATTTCAAATTTTCATGTGGGTGTTTCAGAATCCAGCATTATGGCTCACAAGCTCTGTAAGGCCTTCCTAAGAGGTATATTTCTCCTCAAACCTCCGATCAAAGACCCTCCACCTCAATGGGATTTAAACTTGGTTCTGGCATCTTTAATTCTTCCCCCCTTCGAACCAGCGGCTTCATGTTCTCTGAAATTGCTTTCCTGGAAGACACTTTTTCTGGTAGCTATAACTTCAGCGAAAAGAGTGTCAGAACTCCAAGCCCTCTGCAGTCGTCCTCCTTACCTAGTTTTTCACAAAGACAGAGTATCTCTCCGGACGAACCCATCCTTTTTACCAAAAATCTCTTCTCAAATTAACCTAAACCAGATTATTGATCTCCCCGTCTTTTTCCCTAACTATTCAAATAGATCAGAGCAAAAGCTGCATTTTTTGGATGTTCATCGCCAACTCAGATATTACTTAGACAGAACTAAACAACTCAGGAAATCTGATCAATTGTTTCTGTCATATGCAGAAGGAAGACTAGGCCTTCCAGTTACCAAAGTATCTCTGTCTAGATGGCTAACTTCTACAATGACTTTCATCTATGAGATTAGACATCAGAAATTACCCTCAAGACCTAGAGCTCACTCAACCAGGGCATTAGCTACATCCATAGCCTTTCAGGACAGGTTGCCAATAGACTCAATCTGTGCAGCAGCCACATGGGCTTCTCCTCATACATTCATTTCACATTACAAATTGGACATGGTTTCCAGAAGCCGTGCCAATTTTGGTTCCACTGTTCTCAAGAGTCTGTTCCGATAGGCCACCGGGATAAGGTGCTAGGGACCGGTCCCATCCAGCAAGAATGAAGGCGAGATTGACAACTTAACATTAAGAAGTTATGTACCTACCATAACGTTCCATGTTAGTTGTCTTCTTCTCGCTTCTTTCTTCCTCCCTCCTTCCCCAAGCCTGGACAGACCGACCGGAATTCTTTGTGTTTCTTCTTCCGAAACTTGTTACTCCATTTTGGAGACTAGTATTGCTTGGTATAGCTACCAAACGAGATCTGAGTAGTTACCGCCTAGCATTGTGGGATATAGGGGAGCCTCGAGCCGGTGGAATTAGCTCTCGAGCTTTTAGTATTGCCGAGTCGGAGCCGAGGATCGGCTCCGAACCCATCCAGCAAGAAAGAAGGCGAGAAGAAGACAACTAACATGGAACGTTATGGTAGGTACATAACTTCTTATTATATCCACTGCAGATTTATGTGCAGTGGCCACCTAGATGTCCTTCAAGGATGCATCTGCAGTCCTAACAAATGGGTTGTCCTGGCCTCAGGCAGCCCTTCGGTCAGCCGGATTCCAAAGTCTGGGTCTGGCCTCGGCTGATGTCGCACTTCACCCGACGTCATAGCTGCAGTTCAGCGGGTATAAAGGCATCAGCCGACGCCATTTTCCTCAGTCTTTCTTGCCGCGTGGCGCCCGAAGCAGAAGCTGTTCGCAAGTGCCGGTCGGTCAGAACCAGAGATTGCTACTACCGAAGACTTCTAAAAAGCTAAGTACCCCGTTGGGGACTCTTTCTTGCCTCAGCCGATGTCAGAAAAAGTGAATAACTGTTTAACTTGTGGGAAACAAATACCTCATAAAGATTTCCACTCTTATTGCCTACCTTGTTTAGGCCCAGACCACGATGTAGCAGCCTGTCTAGCCTGTGCTTCTTTCAACCGACGGACACTTAGACGTCGGTCGGAATTTGCTGAGGAGTTTTTCGGCTCCGCTTTTGCTTACAACATGCTGTCGGAAACTCCGACTTCACAATTAGCTAAAAAGCGCAAGGAAAAGGACCGACACTCGCGGTCCGCGGTTTCGGCCGAAACCGCGGTTAAGTCAACCGCAAGTGTCTCTGTTTCAGCTGAAACCGAGCCCTCGGTTCTTCCTTCGGCCGAAAGCTTGCCTCCCACCGAGGCCTCATCCAGCATGGCTGAATCTGCTACTGAAATTCCACCTGCTCTTACAGGTTCACAAAGACCCCCTCTCACAGGCCTAGCTCTAGAAATCAAATGCTTAGTCTAGCAGAGGATCTCATTTCTTTGATCAGGGGATCCCAACCTCACCCTGACTGGGCCTCTCACCCACCTACAGAGAAGAGGCCTAGAGCAGAGCCCCCTGAGCCAGTTTCTTCAGATTTCTCTTCTGATGATTCAGAAAATACAGACCCTCCAGAAGGCCCTTATTCTCCTTATGAGGACTCTGATGCAGAAGACTCCATTCCTTCTGCCTCTCCGCCTCAGGAATTTTCTTTTGGGGAAACCTTGCATGCTATGAGGGAACAATTTCAATGGCAGGGCCAGGATTTTTCAGACTCTAGGAAAAGGCTTAGGACCTTTTTGCATTTTTCCACAGCATAGGCCTTTAGCCATTCCTCCAGTACTTACTGTTGTGGATGATGCATTTAATGATGCTTGTACTGCCCCTGATTCACTTCCTCCGGCCCCTGCTAAGCCCGACAGGTACTACAGGGTTCCGGACACACATTATCATTTGTATAAGGCTCCTTTTGCAGATCCTGAAACTATTTCGCAGGGACTCAAGGCTGTAGCAGCTACCTCTGCCAAAAACCCCCTCCCCTCTGAAAGGGAATCTAGGGCCTTAGAGAGATGGGTAAAAAAGTTTATACTTCTGCTACTCTTTCGGCTAGGGCCTTAAACTGTCAATTCCACATGATTCAGTATCAGGAATTTATGTTAGACCAGTTAACTAAAAAACTGTCCTCGCCTGAACCATTAGACAAAAAGTCTCTTCAGGAAATGGTACATAACATACAGCAGGTCAGTAATCATTCCTTAAAATGCGGCTATGATGCACTGGAGGCTTTCTTTAGATCAGCAATGACTGGTACAGTGATCAGAAGGCATGCATGGTTAAAAGAGCAGTCCTTACCAGACCATGTAAAATCAAAGCTCCTAGATGCTCCCATGGATAAGCATAATTTGTTTGGCTCACCTGCACAGCAGGTGCTGAAGAAGGTGGAAGAGAAAGCAAAATCTGTCCAGACAGTCAAGGATTTCTTACAGGTCCAGCCTCCAAGGTTTAGTAGGAACTGGCCTTCCAAGAATTGGTCCTTTCCAGACACCACCAGAGCACAGAGAGGCAGGAATAAGCGCCCAAGAGGCAGGGGTCAATCCAGAGGTGCCTACAGGGGGCGTCAGTGCCAGCCTAACAACCAGCGGTACTGCCACAGATCCAGCCACTACCACTTCCACAGGACAATCACAGTGACTTGGCTCTGAGACCGCCTACCAGGGAACAACTAGATGCACCCTTAGGCGGAAAGCTAGCCTTATTTTCAGTAAACTGGCATTACATCACAGGAGGCAAATGGATTTTACAGACAATAGACAAAGGTTACAGGTTTCACTTCCATACTCTACCAAGGAAGAGAGGAATGCCAAACCTACCTCCAAATCAAAGGACAAAAGCTCTAGAACAAATAGACAACTTAATAAGGATGAGAGCTATAGAAAAGGTACCGCCTATGGAACAAGGGCAAGGATTTTACTCCAGACTTTTCCTGGTGCCAAGAAAAGAAAACCAATGGAGACCTATTCTAGACCTGTCCGCTCTGAACACATATCTCATTGTTCCAAAATTCAAGATGCTGACCCTACAGCAGCTTCTTCCCATGCTGGGCAAGGAGTCTTGGCTGGTAACTCTAGATCTCAAGGAGGCATACCTGCACGTCCACATACGACCAAATTGCAGAAGATACCTCAGATTTCTTGCAGGATCAGAGCATTATCAATTCTCAGCATTGCCCTTTGGCTTATCTACTGCGCCCAGAGTATTCACGAAATGCCTGGCATCAGTAATTGCTCATTGCAGGCTTCAGGGAATTCAAATTTACCCTTACCTGGACGACTGCCTGTTGCAAGCGGACAACAAAAACAAATTAGCAACAGATTTGAAAAAGGTCATTCATCTGCTACAAGCCCTGGGATACACAGTCTATATAAAAAAAGTCAAGGCTGATACCATCCCAGAGGATAACTTTCTTGGGTGCAGAACTGGACACATCAAATCAAATGGCATCCCTCACAGCAGAAAAGCAGAAGCACCTTCCTCTCTATTTCATGGCATTAACAACGCAGAACCAGCTAACAGCAAGGAAAGTCCTGCAAGCCCTGGGTTACATGGCATCCTGCATAATATTGATTCCACATGCCAGACTACATATGAGGAAGTTGCAATGGTACCTAAGGAATTTATGGTCTCAGCACAAGCACAGCCTAGAAACCCAAATTCCAATAATTCCATGCCTGAAGCAAGAATTCCAATGGTGGGCTCAGGCCTGTCAATTGAACAAAGGACTGCCCTTCCACAGCCCTCAACCAAGCCAGACTATCACCACGGACGCCTCAGACCTCGGTTGGGGGGCACACATACTGGACAAGTGCATACAAGGCTTATGGACTCAAGACCAGCTGAACCTACACATAAATCAAAAGGAGATGCTGGCAGTAAAACTGGCAATTCAGACATTCAGACCGTTTCTTCAACAGGGTCAATTGCTGATAAGGACGGACAACACCACAGTTATGTGGTACATCAACAGACAGGGAGGCACACATTCATAGCCTCTATGCCGCATGGCAATGGACCTCTGGAATGTGGCCCTGAGCTTCAACATTCAGCTCCAGGCAATATTTGTACCAGGAAAAGAAAATATACTAGCAGACATCCTAAGCAGAACTACCACGGATGCCCACGAATGGATGCTGCATCCAGACATCTTCAAATCCATTACAAGGAAATGGGGACTACCAGAAATAGACTTATTCGCATCCCCACACAACCACCAATTGAAAAAATTCTGCACAAGGACATACCACCCTCTGGCTTGGAAGGTGGACTCCCTATCTTTCAGTTGGGAAAACCTGACAGCATATGCATTCCCACCTCTTCCTTTGATGCACAAGGTGCTATTGAAGATCAAAGAAGACCGCCCAAGGATCATCCTGATAGCTCCAGACTGGCCGAGGCAGCATTGGTACCCATTACTGAGGAGTATGTCTCTGGAACAAATATGGCCTCTGCCCCTAGTTCCCTTACTGCTAACACAGAACAACTTCAAAACCCTGCATCCAAACTTGAAAACGTTGCAGCTAGTTGCCTGGAACATTGCATAAGACAAAATAACCCAGATTTATCTCAAAGGGTTAAAGACATTATCTTGGAGGCTCGCAGACCCTCAACAAGGAAAACTTATTCAGCAAAATGGAAAAGATATCTCATTTGGAGTGCAGCTAAAGGAGAAGATGTGTCACTGGTAAACATAGCTAACATCCTGGAATACTTGGCAGAACTTTTCCACAATGGCCTGTCCTATTCTTCCATTAAGATTCATGCATCAGCTATTTCAGCAGACATGGACCCTCCAGTCTTCTCTTATCCTCTACTCAGGCAGTTTCTGAGAGGAATTAAAAATGTAAAGCCACCAAGGAAGCCACCATTGCCTGCATGGGACTTGAACTTTGTGCTGGTAAAGTTGACACTCCCTCCTTTTGAACCAGCAGCAACAGCAGAATTACAGTACTTATCATGGAAAACTGCTTTCCTGCTTGCAATCACTTCAGCAAGAAGGGTTTCTGAATTACAGGCATTAATGGCAGTACAGCCCTTCCTTATCTTCCATCAAGATAGAGTGTCCATGAGAACTAATCCTACTTTTATGCCAAAGGTGGTCTCCAGGGTATCTCTAAACCAAGCTATCCACCTACCTACATTCTTCCCCAACCCACAGAACAGGGGAGAAAGATTATTACATACCTTGGATGTACATAGGCAATTGCGCTACTACCTGGACAGAACCAAGAGCAATAGAAAAACTGACCAGCTACTGGTAGTATATGCAACAGGAATGGAAGGAAAAGCAATTTCAAAACAGACCATCTCAAAGTGGATAGGAAATTGCATTAGATTTTGTTACTCTTACCATTGAAAGACAACTCCAGAAAACATCAGACCTCACTCCACAAGGGCTACAGCCACTACTACAGCTTTTTTACGAGGAGTGGCTACCAAAGACATTTTAGAGGCTGCTACTTGGAGCTCCGTGCATACATTTGCCAAGCATTATAATCTTCCCTTATACTCCAGATCCCGAGCAGGTTTTGCCACTGCTGTTTTGCAAGGGATCTTAACTACACCATAATCTTATTATTGCCTCCTCCCCCAGTTTGGCTATGGTATTCTACCCATTTGTTAGGACTGCAGATGCATCCTTGAAGGACATAGTACAGTTTTGTACCTACCATAAATGTAGATGTCCGAGAGGTATGCATCTGCAGTCAGGATTACCCACCCTCCTTCCCCTCTGTGGTACTCCTAGGGTATTTGCCCATCTTGTAGCTAGCTGGAGGAATCTATTATGGTGTATTTGTTTGTATATATGTATATACATGTTTATTTCTATTTGCTCTCTATTGTTTGGAAACATTTGCATTTATCCAAATTTAGCCTTCCTAGAGGGCACCTGGCATCCGGGGCAAGAAACACTGAGGAAAATGGTGTCGGCTGATGCCTTTATACCCGCTGAACTACAGCTATGACGTCGGGTGAAGTGCGACATCAGCCGAGGCCAGAACCAGACTTTGGAATCCGGCCGACCGAAGGGCTGCCTGAGGCCAGGACAACCCATTTGTTAGGACTGCAGATGCATACCTCTCGGACATCTACATTTATGGTAGTTACAAAACTGTACTTTGTTGATGCACATAATTTGCTAAGCACTGTAGTGTGGACCTTTACTCCCATTAGCATCCTTCAGTAGTACTGTCCTTGCATTGACATCCTTTTCCTTGCACTGACATAATTTTCCTTCATTTTGTGTTCCTTCTACCCTGACTGGGTTTTATTTTTGGGATATTGTTTGTGATTTCGTCCAGATTTTAGATTAATTGCAGAAAATGTCTCAAAGTAAAATGTAGCAGGTATGTGAGTACACCTGAAGGCAAACGAACAACTGGATACCACGAGCTGGAGATCTGCACGTACCCAACTCAGCACTTCGTCCGATGTCACATATATAGCTAACATAGGTTTATGGCTCTGACATGCAATGTTGCACGTACCCGTTATCCAAATAATTTGGTATACTGGCCAGATGTCCGGTGCTGCAGTCAGCGACCTCCCTACTGTTATGAATACTGCAACATGGAAGAGAAGGACATCGATGGTTATGGCAAGTTCTTACACAACTATTCTGTTGCATGATTTTCAGTGTCATCTGTTGGTCTGCTTCAATAAGAAAGAGAAGTACTCCATAAAGATTTTTTTTTGTCTTTTAGTAGTACTTTGTTTTGTCTGAGAGTAATACTCCTTTAGAAGTTGTAAACGTTAACAGTTGTGTTGACCATGGGAAGTAAAGCCCCCTTAAAGATTTTCATAGTCCTACTGTATTTTTCACCTTAGGCTAGATCAAATGGATGCTTGTGACAGCTTCACCTTGCAGACAGTCGGGAGAAGAGCAGAAAATCTCTACAGGAGTTTGCAACTCAAAAGAGGTCATGTGTCTGCTTTCTCATTGATGTTATCTTGATTAGAACCTCCAGAAGCCTTCATCTGAAACACGAGCACTCTTTCAAAATCATGGAGAGAAATAACGACTGAAGGTAATCCATCAGATGCCATCAGTTTTCCTAGGTACAGAAACTGCAAAAACTGTAAGCGATTTCACAGCTTCTGCCATCAGAATATGCTTTTGCAGAGGCCTCTGGCATAAACTCACTACATACTGCCATGTTTTCAGTTGCATGCATCTCCTCCTAGACTGAAGACACCAACACTGGCCACTGCTAAGGCCTTGTGTTGTATCCAGTGCTTGCATTGTGATTATCGAATATGAGGACAAATCCCCTCTATATTGGTTCATGAGGTGGTTTGTCTTGGTCTCTGTTGTGTGAACTGAGTTCACTGAGGCATGTTCATAGGTTCATAGATTAGTACAAGCTAACTGCCCTTGCGAGCCATTTTAAGCCTAGCCAATTATCCCTTGTGAGACTCAAACCCTGCACCTTGTGCTTGCAAGGCAAACATCTTAACCATTAGGCCACCCTCCCAATGTAGCACCAAGCACCAGCCAGTTTGCCTCTGTGTAAGTTGAGTAGAGTCTCAGCCTCATACACATCTCAGACTGTTTCCTAGCAACTTTTCCAGCTGGCTCAGGACTTTATCTCAAGTCTAAGCAGCCAGATTTGGTAATCCATAAGGAGTCAAGGGCATCATCTTGGAAAAGGGCAGACTCTCTCCCTTGAAGGACTCAAGATACCACTGGTACTGAGAGAGATAAACTGGCTTATGTGGGCCAGTTCTTGTCTGTACCTGTCTGTCAGTCTGACACCAAGGACACCATAGCGTCTGCTTCATCTCCAGAGGATTTCTCCTTTGGGGTCACTGTTCATACAATGAAATATGAGCACTATTGGGGGTTTGAGTACTCACAGGCTCAGCTGTGATACAGAGATTTCAGAACCCAGGGAGCTTGGTGTTCCTGTAGTCATGTACCTCCTGGAAGATGCTTGTTAATGTATCCTTGGAGCCTGATTTCCTACTCCCTGCTTCCAAGAAGCCTGACTGATGTTCTTTAACCGGACAAACAAAAGGAGTCTGTCACTCTTTACTTCCATATCTCATCAGTCCAGTCCGCATGACTGCACAGACAGTCAAGTCAAGCATTTCATTCATGGCATCTTTCTGGGTTCTGGTGCTTCCCAATGCCAATATATGAGGAAGGCAATGGTATCTCAAAAATGTATGGACACAACACAGCACCCAAAAGATTTGGACACTGTCATTCAAATAATGCCTTGCAAAGGAAAGGAATTCTTGTGGTGGGCTCAGGAATGTCACCTAAACAAAGGACTTCAGACCGCCAGAGGCGAAGGATCGATTTTTAATGACAGATGCCTCGACACTGCTTGGGGAGCTCATCTAAATGGAAAGTGGATAGTGACAAGTGGCCTGCCAGACTACTAGCATCTATCATCATGAAGGAATGAAGGAGATAGTAGCAGTCCAGTCATTGATGCATGCTCAAGGAGGAGTTACTTCCAGGCGGAAGGTGATTCTTAACAACACACACAACTGTCTGTCATAATGCAAGATCAACAAGGGAACATTCTCTCCTCTTGTATGGTAGGCAAACAATGATTTTTGACTGCTGCCTGCAACTGCTGCCGCAACTGACTCTTTCAGGGCAAGAGAACTCCCTAGACTGGGATTTCAGAGCCTATTTTGGAGTGGCTCTTCAATATCTTACTGAATTATTTGGACAAGGTTTGTTGTCTCTTTCCCATAAGATCATGCTGCAGCAATTTCAGCTCACTTTGATTGTGAGACCTACTTTGTCTGAGTTGCAGGCCCTTATGGCGTAGAGCCCTTTGATTTTCCATAAGGACAGTATCATTCACGTACTAATCCTCCCTTTATACTAAGGTGGTTTCCAGTGTGTGTGGCTTTAAACCAAACATTTCATTTGCGGTTTGCAGATCCTCAAAATAAAAGGGAAAAATTTTGCACACTTTAGATAGATACACACAGGCAATTCATTATATTATATTATGAGCAGGACTAAGATTTTTTAGTCAGTCAGCAGTTATTATTTTTTTTTTTTTGTTCACAGGGCAACTACTGTGTCAAAAAAAAACTATTTTCTAGGTGGATTGGCTTTGCATTGCATTTTGTTATTCCAGCATCATGGCAGGTTCCAGCTGCTGGGTTTAGGCCATTCCAAGAGAGGGCTACTACTGGCTTCAACATTTCTACATTAGGGGCTAAGGGATATTCTGGAAGCAGCTACTTGGAGTTCAGTGCATACTTTTTCTAGGCATTATCTCCTGCCCCTATATACTCTAAGAGTACAGCTGTTTTTGCCCACAGTTTACAAGGCATGTTGTGAGCTCCTGCTACTTTATAATTTGCCAGAATTGTCAGGACTGCAGCAAGGAAAGGCTGAAGATAGTACAGTTTTTTTGAACCATAATAAATAGAGATGTTCGAGACTTGCCCTTGTCCAATTCTCTCCCTCCCTCCCTTCCCCTGTGTGTGTTCAGGGTGGTTGTGCTGAGTTTGCGCTTTATACTTTTTATATATGTATTACTGTATATATTGTACATGTTTATTGGTGCAGGTTGGTTTTGGGATTTTCTTTTTGGGTCTTCTGCAAGAAAATTTCTTCAGGGTCTGTGGAATTCCATAAATTCTTACAGAAGAAGTCTTTGACTGATTCAGCATTGGTGTCCATGGTTCCAGCAAGGGTTTCTGTAATCTCTGTCCAGGAATTGTATTCTCAATCACAGGAAAAGCGGAATAAGCAACAGATTTTGGGGAGGTTGCATTTGCACTACCCTGGCTTTCAGAGCCTTAAATTGCTGGGCTCACATGTGCCTACCAGCAAACCCTTTTGGAGAGTCAGGGTGGGGGGAATTTGCATAAGGATCTGAAACAGGAGATGCTTGAACTGTGTGATCTCTCAGAACAGGTGGCCAAGCACTACAAGAAATGCGGATATGATGCTATACTTGCTGTGACAATATGAGGTATTGCCAGCTATGCCAGGAGAAGTAGGGCAGTGGATGTGTAACATATACCAGCATAGTTTACTGGAGTTTTGTAAATAATTATATGTCATTTGCATATCAAACTGATTTCTACAGGTGCTTGTGTTGAAAATGTATTTGTAAAGTTGCTTGTGTTAAAAATGTACCAATAGTGGGTCCTGCTGGACAGGAAATGAAATGCACCTGTATGTCAGACTGTATTGTAACTGTTGGAATTAATATATTGTAACAGATGATACTGGAAGAGATGAGGTTAATGTCAGTCCAGCTAACTTTGAAAAATAGTCTGAAATTAAATTACCTGGAAGGCCGTAGAGATTGTATCTTACAGTTCTGATTGCAGCCAGAGACCAAATGTCTGAAAACAAGGACTAAGAATCCTGTGTTGTCCTTAGCAGTGAACTAATTGCTTTCCTGGAAGGGTGAAAGTGTTGAAATGGTTTTATGGCTTCCAGATTCTGTAACACATCTTAGCAAAGCTCTGTCTGTGTGTATGGGAGCACATGTGCGAGATTCTGGTTCAGTTTCTAGTAAAGCGGGTAGAATGGGGACCAGAAGTCAGATGACCAGATGTATGTGATGCCATTCTGTAATTGAGCACTGAAATGATGTTTTAATACTAGATGAGACAGAAGTGTCAGTGCAGTCTGGTTTTGAAACCTGACAAAGAAGGTGACCATTCGCCTACTTCATCTTGCCTTGCTCTAGTAAGTAACCAAAGAAGAGTAAGATCGGTGAGGAAAATATAGTGAGATTAGTTAAGTACTGTTTTCCTGTATCTGTGTGAATCTGTTCGTGTTATTTTAATATTTCCTGTGACTGAAACTCTAGTATAAAGGGGTTGAGGATGGATGGATTTAGTATTTTCATTTTCTTTTATTATTTATTAAATATATTTAAACTTTTCATTGTGGCTGGTCTTTTTGAGAATATTTTAACCTTTGCACGAGTACTTATATTTATTTGGTGACATTGTGACCATTTCTGAAGGCCTTACTGCATTGGTCAACCACTACCATTTGTGTTAGTATTAATTTTACTCAGTATAATTGGGTACCCTTGTAAGAGCCTTAGAGTCGTTGGCTTTAGAGTGTCCTGGTGGCAGTGTCTACATTATAGTCTGGGCAGAGGGACATAGCTAGTAAATCTGTGCCAGCCTTTCACAGGTGTGGGTATGTGTGTGGAAATCAAATCTCAGTGTGGGCGTGTGTGTCTGCTACTTGGAGTCGGAGCATAGAGCACTGGTTGACAGAGAGGATGGTGAAGGACTTGGCCTGGGAGACACGGCTGAGGACTCAACTCTATGGTTGTGCCAGTGGAGAGTCGTAGTGGGGGCCTGGAGAGAGAGAGAAGGAAACCCAGACCCCAGACTGTGTGTGTTCCCTGTGTGATCTTAAGGGAAATTGTGCTTGGTGCAGAGGGCTGCATCAGGAAATACTGTATGTATCTATCTTTGCTACAAATGAACGTCCCTCACCATTATCAGTGGTGTGGATTCAGGCTGCTTGATTATTGGACCAGAGGAACGGGTGTCACACTTGCATCTAGCAGGAAAACAGCAACAGAGTCAGTAATTCAGAGTTGTCTGGCTGAGGGCACAATCCCTGCTAGATCATTTGCAGACAAGAGCTCCTCAGTTCACCTTTAGGTAAGGGCCTTCTTTTTGGACCCCTTGCCAAAGGTGTCTTTACAAGATGGGATGAGAAGGTCAAAACTTTGCAGTCAGATAGCTTTTTGCACTTCCAGGCAACAAAGTTCACCAAAAACTGCCATTCCGGGTGTTCACCTGTGTTCCCCAAACAGACAAGAATAAGACCGGTAAAGGATGAAAGGGCCAAATTTGGAAAATAATAGCAAGCTAAATTAAAGAGAAGCCTGGGGGTCACCAAGGTTATGACACCTAGAGGGAACAGCCATGATTCAGCCAGACCTCTCGTTTACCCCAACCCTCTGCTGCCCCAAACTCCTTTTCCTCAGTTCTTTTGGTAGGGATAAGATGACATCTGGCTTTATTTGCTGGTAGTTTGGACAGTATAGTCCAGGTCTAGTTGACCCTAAGATTTCTTTATAGGCATCTTAAAAGTGGCAAGGGACCAAGTGACTCTAGTGCCACCTCTGCTGAGAGAACTGCAAAACCAAGGGGCCAGAGAGAGAATACTAAAGACACAAGAAAACTGAGGTTTTTACTAAAGACTTTTCCTTGTATGAAGAAAGGAAAGCATATGGATACCCATCTTAGATCTGCCAAAACTGTACAAATTTCTATTCATCTCAGAATCATTGAGTACAGTGCCTCATTTGGCATGTACCTCACTAAACACCTGCAACAACTGGAGAGACCGCAAAAGTACTTCACAAAGAGGATCCTAGGCTTTAAACATTTGTCCTATATGGACGAACTAAAAAAAAACGCTAACTATTTTCTGTCTCATATCACCTACTTAGAGGCGATCTCTGCTTGACTTACAAAGCCATGTCTGACACAGCTCTGTTTGAAATGCTACATCTAAAGAAATCCCAATCCCTCCGCACCACATGCTCCATAGACCTCAACCTCATTACCACAATCAACCGAACATGCTGGAGGGACAGGTTCATAACCCAGAGACTGCCCATGCTATGGAATAGACTTCCCATACATGTCAAGCAGAGCACCTCACTGGCCCTCTTCAAGAGAAATCTTGATGAGTGGATGAGAAATAGAAAATTCACCCCAGGGATCACTCCAGTGGCTTTACTCGACAGAGGCACTGTGAACTAAGGTTGGGTGGCACAATGCCAGGGTAATCCTGTCGGCTAGGCTTGAAAAGGCCCCAGGGCCATTAGCCTGCTGCACACCTATGAATCTGTGGTAATTGTAGACCTGAAGGATGTATACTTGCATATATTCATTAGCAAGCACCACAGGAAGTTTATAATGCTTGTAATGGGAAGGCAGTATAAAAATTTACTTTCTTGCACTTTGGCTTGTTTGCTGCACTACCAAATGCCTGGCTGCAGTAACAGCCTTTTGCAAGACAAAGGGCAGATAAATTTACTGATTCCTGGACAGCTGTCTTACTCAAGCAGGCTCCCTAGTGGGAATCCACAAGGGGTTGAATTTTTACCTTGAATTACTTCAGGGAGCTGAGGGTTCCCATCACCCTACAAAGATATTATTTTTATAGGGGCAGTGTTAAAAACAAACGGCCTTTTTACCAGAGGGCATAGTAGTATTTCTGCCCCTCTTTATCCACAGCATCACTGAAAAGACCATGAAAGCAATGAAAATGTCCAGACTGAAATCACTATCCTGACAAATGGATTGTCACCACTGACATTAGGCTGGGGTACCAACATTTTACTTTCCCTATGTCATGCATCCAATGTATGATCTCAGCTCATGTGTGTTGGGGTTGTAGAGATGGTAGTACAGACATGGATCCTCATTTGTTTGACTGTTTGCTATTTGGTCATTCATGCCTTTGCTTCATTCATTTTTTCCAGGTAAGTGTCCCATTGGGGAACCTTCCTTTTACCTTGTGATTTTTTGTTTGAAAGTTGAGGGGTAAGAGCAAATGTGGTAGGCAGGTTCCATATAAGGGCTTGCATGCCAAGTGTCTTTTTTTACCTAGACCTAAAACATGATTGCAAAATCTGCTATGTTGATCTATTGTTCCGAAAGGCTCTTTACTCTCAATACTTTTCTCAAGACCCAGCATCTTAAGTGTTTGGCCCAGTCCAAAATGGCTGACTGCACATTCTTGGGCACATCTCTCTTCCACCGAAGAAAAAACAAGAGGCTTTAAACTGCAGTCCAGCGTTTCTGCCTTCTTGAATCAGGGCAGCATCAAGCAGGTGCCAAAGAACTTCATGGGAAAATGATTTTACTCCAGAAATTTTCAAGTTCCAAGAAAAGAAGGGCAGTGGAGACCTATCCTAGAACTGTCTCTCCTAAACAGTTACTTGAAGGTACCATCTTTCAGAATGCTGTCTCTTCACACTCTTCTGCCTTTCATCCTCCCACAAGCTTTTTTAGTGTCACCAAATCTGAAGAAAGCCTGCTGACACACACCCATTCATCCTTCTTGCAGGAGCTTTTTCACTGGCTCCTCGCAATTTCAATTTACTTTTCTGCCATTTGGTCTTTCCAAAACTCCTAGAGTGTTCACAAAGTGCCTAGCTTCAGTAGTGGACTTCTGTCACACTCTGGGAATCCATGTTTTCCCCTACCTGGATGACACTGTTCCAAGCGCTCTCTAAAGAAATTCTTCTTCAGTATGTACACTTCATCCTCCAACTTCTGTCAGATCTGGGCTTCACTGTAAAGTACACTGAAGGAATTGTGGGCTCTTCTGCAAGCTCTTCAGGTCTTTCCTCATGCCTGTAAACCTGGGCCACTCCTACTGTACACAGTACCACAGTCATATGGTACATAAACAGGGAGGCACCAGGTCTTATCAACTGTGCAGGTTAACACAGAAGGCATGGAACTTGGCAAGCCAAATTAACATCATGATTACAGCCACATACTTCCTTTCTTAGGGCAATATGTTAGCATACTGCTGCTCTCTGGTGGGGCCCTCAAAAATGGACTTTGAACTGAGAGGTTTTACAGATGCTCACCCTTCAGTGGGCCACTCCTCAGAAAGACTCTGTCTCACCAATCGATCTGCACCAGAGACCCTTGTCTTACAACCTGGAGGACCTATGACTATAACTTCCAGTGGACAGGGAAGTTTCTCTATGCTTTCCTCCTCTGCCTCGTCTTCCAAAAATTCTTCTCACGCTACAAAAGAAAGCACCCAAACTCCTTTTGCTGGCACCATTTTGGCCAAGATGGCATTGATTTCCATCTGCTGTTTCATCTGACAAAGGGAAATTACAGGGAAATTCCTTTTCAACAGAACCTGATACTCAGCAAAAAGGATTTCTGCGCCACCCAAATCTTCCATCTTTCATCTTGACCCTATGGATGATAGGATTTTAATTTGTTAAAGGCACCACATTTTTGAAGGGGTTTAAGTTCTACAAGAGGCCAGGAGACCCACTACTAGAAAAATCCACAGCTGAGTGGAAAAGGTTTTCCTGTTGATGCTGCAAACAGTCCGGACCCAATCTTATCACAAGTTCCTGTTGTACTGCAACATGTCTGTGAGCTACTTCCATCAGGTTTGGCCTTCTGTTCTATAATAAAACCTTACCTGTCAGCTGTTAATGCCTCCCTCTTAGCCCTCCACTTGTGGCTATGGTGGAGGTCAGCTTCTGTTCAGTGGAGTCCTGCATCTTAACCCTTCATGGAACCCACCTCTCTCTCTTGGGATCTTAATTTTGTGCTAGAATAGCTTACCACTACCTCCTTTAGAACCAGCATCTTACACTTCTCTAAAATTCTGTTCTTGGAAATGTATCCTGTTGGCTCTCACCTCTGCTAGGAGACTTTAAAAGCTCTAATGGCCATTCCCTCTTATTTCAGAGCTAATCCATCCTTCGTGCCTAAGGTGGAAAATGAGCTGTCCCTCAGTCGGGCTATTCATCTTCCCACTTTCTTTCCTAGTCTGCAAAACAGGGGGGAAAAGGATCTTGCATTTTCTGGACATTCACAGGAAATTCAGATTTTATCTGGAGAAAACTAAATCCTTCAGTAGAACTGACCAGCTATTTATATCATTCATGAGCCATATGCTGGGCCAGCCAGTCTCGAAACAAAATTATTGCTGCTTGGATTTCTAAGGCTATCTCTTTATCTTACTTACCCTGTGAGACCTTGCCATTTTGCCCTAAAGCACATTCCAGTAGGGCAGTGGCTTTCTCAGGGACATTTCACAAAGGAATAGACTGCAGGTCTATCTAAAAGGCTACCACTTTGTCCTGCGTGCACACCTTTATAAACATTAAAAAATTGATGTTTTCTCCAGGTCCAAAGCAGCCTTTGCTCAGTCAGATCTGTCTGAACTACTGGACTCTTTTACTGGGTAGCCAACCCACTTTTCTTTCCTCTTTCACCTCTGTGAGTCACCCATATGTCAGAAGTACTGCAGCAGTGATTTCAGTCAGGACATAGTACAGTTGTATAAAAACTTGCCATAACAGTGGATGTCCTACTGACCACTGTTGTGGTATTCCATCCCACCCTCTATCCCCTCCTCTCTGTCTCATTTAAACCTTTATATTGTTCTCCCTCTTTGCTTTAACCTCTGCTCTGTTACATGGAAACGGAATTTTCTTACCTGCTCAAGCTGTACCCCTCCTAGCTGACCAGTCTCCTCTCTCAGTACTCTTCAGGACACTGACTTGTATATACGAGGTTCGGCCGTCTGTATACCCCAATGCATATGACGTAAGAAAGGTAAAGCTTTGATACCCTGGCCAGACACCAGCAGATGACAACCCATATGCCAGGAATACTGCAACAGTGATCAGTAGGATATCTACTGCTATGGTAAGTTTTTACACAAATGTACTTTCTCTTGAGATCCTGAATGATGTTTTTAATGCAGCACCTTTGCATTCTTAGTCTCAAGTTGTGGTGCATGAATCCCATGCCTGGTCCAACAGTTGTGTCTTGGACTGTAGCAAGCATTCAGGTGGGGCTGTACCAGGAAACCAGTTCTTAATGATAGGGAGAGTAGGATCCTCAACTGGTTTGATAAGAAGATTTTCACTCAACTTGCCAGACTTAGATGCTCAAATTCCAAGAATCTGTGTATGTGCTATTAAGATAAAAGGCAGGGCCTTATGACAGAGATGCTGTATTTGTAACAACCTCTGGTATTCTTCATTAGATAACTGTTGCAGTATTCCTAACATGTGGGACATGCTCTGCCAAGGATATCATATGCCCAGCCAGTCTACAAAAGCTTAGCCACTTTCCTCTCGTACTGTACAACTGGCCTATAACTTATTCATGAGACTGTATGCTGTTACTTTTAGGATGCATGAGCACAAAACTCCTCAGAGCTTTCTTGCTATCAGTCTGTGAAAAAGTTAGTATGGGTGATAGACTGCATTGTAGACAGTCTATTCCAGCAGTTGTTTTTGGGCAGTTAAATACCCCCGTTAAAGACTCTTTTTTTGTACTTTGTTGGCAAAGAAATGGAAATACAAGCTGTAGTTGACAAATTCCTTATAACACACATCCTCAGTGTCTTTTCTGTTTAGGTCCTGAGCATTATTATAGACAGTGTTCCATCTGCCGGTCCTTTGCACTAAAAACTATTTGTAGTGGCCTCCGATGTTCTTCGTGTTTCACTGTTGCAGCCATTACATTTAGGTAATCTGCTGGCAAGTTGCCCTCAGTCGGACTGAATTCCAAAGTCTTGGGTCCTGCGTCGGTTGCTGTCTCCTCTTCCATGATGTCAGGGGTATAAAACATGCAGCCGATGCCATTTTCTTTAGTCTTTCTTGCTGCATGGTGCCCGAAGCAGAAGCGTTTCGCAAGTGCCGGTCGGCCAACCCCTGAAATATTCGAGTTTGAGTTTCAGAACCGAAGTCTTCACTAAAGGTAAGTACCCCGTTGGGGAAACTTTTTTATTGCTCCATACCTATGTCAGAAAAAGTTAATAATTGTATTACTTGTGGGAAGCAAATACCTCATAAGGATTTCCATTTATACTGTGTTCCTTGCCTAGGCCCTGATCACAATGTGCCTGGCTGTCGGTTTTGTGCTAGATTTAACCAACGCACTATTAAGCGTCGGTATATTTTTGCCTCAAAATATTTTGGAAACAGATTTAACTACCCAGAAATGTCAGATAGCTATTCGGCTACCGGAGTACATAAAAAACGAAAAAGAAAAGGACAGAGAAAGACAGTCAAGATCCAAAACCGACGAAGAAGCTTCTCCTAAGCCAGTCACTGGTTCGCCGGTACTCAGTGAGGGGCTTTCGCAGCCCCTGATACCCACTACCTTTGAGTCGCAGGCCTCTACCGACACCCATGTGGAGTCCGGCATGCCGCAAGATACTCAAGGTATTGGACCGACGGATGTATCTCCCTCGGATGGGTCCCGGAGCCACTGAGCAGGCGCCGGCTTCTGAAGGTGTATTCAGACCTCAACATTTGTATAGCAAACCGACGACAGCTGCAAAACTAAAGACAAAAGCAACTTCTAAAACTAAAAAACTGACACATGAGCCACGTGCACAGGCCTCTATGCCTAAAAAACAGATGATCAAAATGGCTGAAGACCTTATTACCTTGATCAGGGGTACCTATCCCCCCCAGATAAGAGGCCTAGGCAAGACACTGATTATGAATCTTCAGATCAGGTTTCTATTTCTTCTGATTCCTCTTCTGATCAGGAATTATTTATACCGCCCTATGAGGATTCTGATGCAGAGGAGTCTGTACCATCTGCATCTCCTCCCGAGGATTATTCATTTGGGGAAGCTTTGCATACTTTGAGGGAGCATTTTCACTGGGAGAGTCAAGACTTCTCAGAATCAAAAATGAGGCTCAGGGATTTCCTCCTTCTCCCTCAACACAGGCCTTTAGCCATCCCCCCTGTTTTAGACATTGTGGATGATGTGTTTCAAGCTTGTCCCCTGACTCCTTACCTCCGGCTCTCAGTAAGCCTGACAGATATTACAGGGTCCCTGACTCACATAAATTTTTATTTAGAAACCCTGCTGTTGATCCAGAAACTATTTCACAGAGTCCAAAGTGAGTTAAGGCCTCAACAGCAAAAAATACTACCCCCTCTGACAGAGATTCAAGGGCACTGGACAGATGGGGGAAAAAAGGTTTATACATCTGCAACCTTGGCAATCAGGGCCTTAAACTGTCAATTTCATATGCTTAAGTATCAACAATACATGTTATGGGATTGCTGAAACAGAAAATGATGTTGATTTCTGAATGTGCAGAAAATAAAGAATTGCAGGAATTATTGCATGCAGCTGAACAGGTTGGAAAGCATACTTTGCAATGTGGTTTTGACTCCTTAGAGGCCTCCTGCAGGGCCGCAGTTACTGGATCTGTGATTAGGAGGCATGCCTGGCTAAAGGAACAAAATTTGCCTGATCATGTTAAAGCTAAATTGCTAGATGCACCTTTACAGAATGATTCTCTGTTTGGTTTTAAGGCAGAAGAGGTTTTAAACAAAATGGAAGACAAAGCTAAGTCTATGCAAACTGTTAAAGACTTCTTACAAGTGCAGCCACCAAGATTCAGTAGACACTGGCCTACAAAAAATTGGTCCTTTCCTGTGTCAGACAGCGCTCAAAGGGGCAAATCCAGACGCCCTAAGGGTTCCAGATACCAGGTGCAAGATTCATACAGGTCAAAGCAAATGGGTGCTTTTACCTCCAAATCTGGAGGAGATAAAGCGCAAACCTACAGAAAACAATCCCAGTGACTTCCCTCTGCCTACACCAAGCACTTACCTTTTGGCAGCGCCCATAGGGGGAAAATTAGCACTTTTTGCTCAAAATTGGCAGTTAATAACCCAGGACAAGTGGGTACTAAACATAGTATCACAGGGATACAGATTCCATTTCAGCACTCTGCCAATGGCAAATGGTTGGCCAGATCTGCCAAAACATCAATGGGCAGAGACACAGAAACAGGTCACGTCCCTCATGGATATGGGGGCCATTCAGCCAGTGCCAGAACAGGAAAAAGGACAAGGTTTTTACTCAAGACTGTCCTTGGTACCCAGAAAGGGCAAGGCCTGGTGGCCAATACTGGATTTATCGATTTTGAACACTTACCTGGACATTCCAAAATTCAAAATGTTGACTTTACAGCAGCTTCTGCCCATGCTGGGCAAGAATGCTTGACTGGTGACATTAGACCTAAAAGAGGCATACCTGCATGTCCCAATAAGACAATCGTGCAGAAGATACCTCAGATTCAAGGCCGGCTTAATGCATTACCAATTCTCTGCACTGCCCTTTGGCTTATCTACTGCGCCCAGGGTCTTTACAAAGTGCCTGGCACCAGTAATTGCATTTTGCAGACAAAGAAGTATACAAATTTATCCTTAGTTGGACGACTGTCTCATTCAAGCAGAGAACAAGGACATTCTTCTTTGACACCTGGCGTTTGTGAAAAGGCTTCTAACATGCCTAGGGTACACAATAAACGAAAATAAATCACAACTGGTACCCTCTCAAAAGATAACATTCCTGGGTGCAAGCTTGAATACAACTGTCCAGATGGCTTACCTCATGCCAGACAAGCAAAGGCAACTGACTACTTACTTCAAACTGATGGCAACAAAAACCCAGTTATCTGCAAGACAAATTCTGCAGGCTGTGGGCTTCATGGCATCCTGCATCCTGCTGATTCCATATGCAAGACTGCATATGAGGAAACTTCAATGGAACCTAAAAAGTTTATGGAGTCAACATTCTTACAGTCTGGAAGCAATGATTCCTCTCATTCCCTGCCTACAACAGGAGTTTCTATGGTGGGCAAAGGCATGTCACCAAAACATGGGACGGCCTTCACTCTACCCCCTGCCAGCCAAACCTTAACAACAGATGCATCAGATTATGCCTGGGGGGCCCACATGGCAGGAAGATGCATTCAGGCCATATGGACCCCAAAACAAATGCATCTACATATCAACCAGAAAGAGATGCTAGTTGTTCAAAATGCCCTAACAGCTTTCAAGGGCTTACTTCATCCAGGACAACTACTGATAAAGACGGACAACACCACGGTCATGAGGTATATAAACAAGCAGGGAGGCACACACACATACCCCCTTTGCAGATTAGCCATGGCACTGTGGGACACAGCTTTGACCTACCAAATACATCTTCAAGCTCAATTCCTGCCAAGAAAGCAAAATACTCTGGCAGACGATTTAAGCAGAAACCTTATGGATCCTCACGAGTGGAAACTAAATCCACAAGTCTTCGGCATGATAACAGCGAAATGGGGGAGCCCAGACATAGATCTATTTGCCTCTCCTCAAAGTTATCAATTGAAAAGATTCTGCACAAGGACTTATCACAGACAAGCATGGAAAGTGGACACAATATCCTTCAGTTGGAAAAAACCTATCAGTTTACGCCTTTCCTCCTCTGCCTCTTCTCCCCAAGGTTCTCCTAAAAGTCAGACAGGAGAAACCAAAGATGATACTAATTGCCTCGGACTGGCCCTGCCAGTACTGGTACCCAATCCTAAGGAACTTGTCTCAATACCCAGCTTGGACCTTACCTCAAAGACCTCAACTACTGTCCCAGCAAAACAATTGGATCCTGCACAATCAACTACATACACTGAACCTGGCAGCATGGCTGATCATGTAGTTATACAAACAACACCTCTCAGTAAAGCTGCGATGGATGTCATTTTGGAAGCCAGAAGGCCTAGTACTAGAGAAGAGATTCTATACTTGGAATCAAGCACAAGGAACTGATACAGCAGAACCAAATATTCCTCAGATATTACAGTACTTAACTGAGATGCTCGACACAGGCCTATCTTTCTCATCAATTAAAATCCATGCCTCTGCCATTTCGGCCCATTACAAAACAGAGCCACCAATCTTTTCTCATCCTTTACTAAAGCAGTATCTTAGAGGAGCCAAAAATTTAAGGCCTCCTAGAAGATCACCGTTACCTGCATGGGACCTTAATTATGTGTTGGAAAAGCTCATCCTGCCTCCATTTGAACCAGCTGCTACCGGTGATGTAAAGTTCTTATCATGGAAAACAGCTCTGCTACTAGCAATTATTTCAGCAGGAAGAGTTTCAGAGCTACAGGCTCTTATGGCTGTAGAGCCTTTTATCATATTTTACCCAGACAGAGTGTCTCTGAGAACAAACCCTACATTTATGCCTAAGGTGGTTTCAGTGTGGCTCTTAACCAAACAATTCATCTGCCAACCTTTTATCCAAATCCTCAGAACAAGGGAGAGAGAATTCTGCATTCCTTGGATGTATACAGACAGCTAAGATTCTACTTGAGCAGGACTAAAGCTCTAAGAAAAACTGAGCAATTACTAGTGACATATGCTGCAGGATCAGAATGAAAGGCTATTTCAAAGCAGACTATTTCAAAGTGGATAAGCCAATGCATCCGTTTCTGCTACTTACACCATGGTAAACCTGTGCCCAAGGGCATTAGGTCTCATTCCACCAGAGCTACAGCTACTTCAGCAGCCTTTCTCAGAGGAGTACCAACCAAAGACATTCTAGAGGCTGCTACTTGGAGTTCTGTTCACACCTTTACAAAACATTATCATTTGCCTCTCTATTCTAAGTCCAGGGCAGGCTTTGCCACTGCAGTTCTGCAGGGCCTTATAACCGCACCTAATGCTGTTTAGCTCCAGCCTCCCAACCATAGCTTTGGGATTCTACCCAAATGTAATGACTGCAACAGTGAAACACGAAGAACATAGTACAGTTGTGTACACTTACCATAAATGTAGATGTTAGAGTGTATTCACTGTTGCAGTCCAGGTTACCCTCCCGCCATCCCCCTGTCACTCTGGAGTTTATCTTTCCTTCTCTATTTTCTGCAACCTATGTGGTGTATTTGCTTGTAGATGAAGGTAAAGTTTATATTGATGCATGTAGATATATATATATATATATATATTTATTTATTTTTTTTTTTTGCTACCTTTTTTGGGGCACCTGACATCGGGGGCAAGAAAAACTAAAGAAAATGGCATTGGCTGCATGTTTTATATCCCTGACGACCTGCAGTCATGGAAGAGGAGACAGCAACCGACGCAGGACCCAAGACTTTGGAATTCAGGCCGACTGAGGGCAACCTGCCAGCAGATTACCCAAATGTAATGACTGCAACAGTGAATACACTCCAGTATCTACATTTATGGTAAGTGTATATAACTGCACTTTCTTTGAACCTTTTTGTAGAGAATAAGTAACCTCAGGCATTGGGAGGCTTCTGAGTCATCAGTTTCAGACATGCCCCATCAGTCTAAAAAGAAAGCTAAAAAGTTAAAAGTAGAGACCAAGTTGCCAGAGAAGTCTGCTTCTGTTAGTATGTCAGAATCTGACCTCTCCATTGAAGCATTTGATCAGCTCTTTGACAGACTGTCATACCTGATGTTCTTCTTGTTTTACTGTTGCAGTCATTACTTTTGGGTAATCTGCTGGCAGGTTGCCCTCAGTCGGCCTGATTAACAAAATCTTGGGTCCTGCGTCGGTTGCTGTCCCTTCTTCCATGACGTCAGGTCGTCAAGGGGTATAAAACATATAGCCAGCGCCATTTTCACCAGTCTTTCTTGCTGCACGGTGCCCGAAGCAGAAGCAGTTCGCAAGTGCTGGTCGGCCGACTCCTGAAATTTTCGTTTGAGTTTCAGAACCGAAGTCTTCAACTAAAAGCTAAGTACCCCGTTGGGGAAACTTTTTCTTGCTCCTTACCAATGTTAGTAAAAGTTAATAATTGCATTACTTGTGGGAAGCAAATACCTCGTAAGGATTTTCATTTGTACTGTATTCCTTGCCTAGGCCCTGACCACAATGTGCCTTAATGTCGGTTTTGTGCTAAATTTAATCAACGCACGATTAAATGTCAGTATATTCTAAATATTTTGGCTCAAGATTTAATTATCCAGAAATATCGTCGGAATACTTATTACCAGAGTACCTAAAAATGCAAAGAAAAAGACAGAGACAGACCGTCGGTCCAAAACTGACGACGACGCTTCTCCTAAGCCAGTTGCCAGTTCGCCGGTATGCCACGAGATGCTTCAGTTATGGAACCCATGGATGTCTATACCTTAGATGGGTCCAGAGCCGTTGTGCAGGCACTGGCTTCTGAGGTTGTTTTCAGGCCTACATATTTGTATATTAGACCGATGCCATCTTCAAAACGAAGACCAAAATCTAAATCTCTGTCTAAAAAAACCAATGCCTGGGCCACATGTGCAGGCCCCTATGCCTAAAAAACAAATGATCAAAATGGCTGAAGATTTGATTACTCTGATCAGGGGTAGCAAACTCCCTCTTTGCAAGAGGCCTAGGCAAGACATTGATTGTGAATCTTCTGAACAGGATTCTATTTCTTCTGACTCTTCTAATGAACAGGATTTGTCTATTCCTACATATGAGGACTCTGATGTAGAAGATTCCATTCCTTCTGCTTCTCCCCCTGGGGATTTTTCTTTTGGGGAAACTGTACATACCTTAAGGGAACATTTCCACTGGGAAAGTCAGGATTTCTCTGATTATAAAAAGAGACTTAGGGATTTTCTTCTTCTTCCTCAGCATAGGCCGTTGGCTATACCTTCTGTTCTAGACATTGTTGATGATGTTTTTCAGAATCTAGTATGGCTCCTGATTCTCTGCCTCTGTCTCCTTGTAAGCCAGACAGATACTACAGGGTTCCTGACTCCCACAAATTCATTTTCAAAAATCCTATTGCTGATCCTGAAACCATTTCTCAGGGTCTCAAGGGCATTAAGGCCTCTACGGCTAAAAATCCTAACCCTTCTGATAGAGATTCCAGGGCGCTGGATAGATGGGGTAAGAAGGTTTACACTTCTGCAACCTTGGCAAACAGGGCTTTAAACTGTCAATTTCATATGCTTAAATATCAACAGCATATCATGGGACTACTTAAATAGAAAATTATGTTAATTTCTGACTGTGGAAAATAACGATTTACAGGATTTATTACGTTCAGCTGAACAAGTTGGAAAACATACTTTGCAATGTGATTTTGATTCCTTGGAGGCCTCTTGCAGGGCTGCTGTAACTGGATCTGTGCTAAGAAGACATGCTTAGCTCAAAGAGCAAACTCTGCCTGACCATGTTAAAGCAAAATTGTTGGATGCTCCTTTACAACAGGACAGTCTCTTTGGTAATAAGGCTGAAGAAGTGTTAAAAAAGATGGAAGATAAAGCTAAATCTATGCAAACTGTGAAAGATTTATTACATGTGCAACCTCCAAGGTTTAGTAGGCACTGGCCTACTAAGAACTGGTCCTTTCCAGTACCTTCGAGAGCCTCTCATGTCAAATCCAGACAATCTAAAGGCTCCAGGTTTCAGTCACAAGGAACTATTAGAACAAAACAATGGGGTGCCTCCACCTCCAAATCTGGAAACAACAAGGCACCTCCCTATGGTAAACAGTCTCAATGACTTCCCTCTACACTCTCTAAGCTCTTACCTTTTAGCCGCCCCTTTGGGGGGAAAACTGGCACTTCATGCACGAAACTGGCAACTTATTACCCAGACAAATGGGTTTTAAACATAGTATCCCAGAGATACAGATTTCATTTCCACATGTTGCCAATCCCAAACGGATGGCCAGACCTGCCCCCAAATCAGTGGGCAGAGGCCCAGAAACAAGTTCTGTCCCTCATGAACATGGGGGCTATTCAACCAGTACCAGAAGAGGAACAGGGACAGGGTTTCTATGCAAGACGTTTCCTGGTACCCAGAAAAGACAAATCATGGCGTCCAATTCTGGACTTATCCACTCTAAACACATTTTTGGACATTCCAAAATTCAAGATGCTGACTCTTCAACAGTTACTACCTATGCTAGGCAAAGATGCCTGGTTGGTAACTCTAGACTTAAAAGAGGCTTACCTGCATATCCCAATCAGTGAATCTTGCAGAAGATATCTCCACTTCAAAGCAGGCTACTTGCATTACCAGTTCTCTGCACTGCCCTTTGGCTTATCTACTGTGCCCAGGTTCTTCACAAAGTGCCTGACTGCAGTAATTGCATTTTCCAGGCAGAGAAATATTTAAATATATCCATACCTGGACGATTGTCTAATTCAGGCAGAAAACAAGGACAATCTTCTAAAGCATCTGGCGTTTGTAAAAAGGGTTCTAACTTGTCTAGGGTACACCATAAACAAAAAGAAATAACTGGTACCCTCTCAAAAAATTACATTCCTGGGTGCAAGCTTGAATACAACTGGCCAGCTGACTTACCTTACGCCAGAAAAGCAAATTCAATTTGTGACTTACTTCACACAGGTGGCCACAAAAACCCTGCTATCTGCAAGAAAACATTCTGCAAGCCTTTGGTTTCATGGCCTCCTGCATTCTTCTAATTCCATATGCAAGACTGCATATGAGTAAACTTCAGTGGTACTTAAAAAGTTTATGGAGTCAGCATTGTCACAGCCTGGAAACAATGATTCCCATCATAGCTTGCCTGCAACTAGAGTTCCTATGGTGGGCAGAGGCCTGCCACCAAAACAAGGGACTGTCATTCACTCCACCCCCTGCCGCCCAAACCCTAACTACAGACATATCAGACTATGCTTGGCGGGGGGGCTCATCTGGCAGGAAAATGCATTCAGGGCAAATGGAGCCCAAATCAAATGCACCTTCATATCAATCAGAAATAGATGCTAGCTGTACAGAATGCACTGACAGCCTTTAAGGATTACCTTCATCCAGGACAATTAATGATAAAGACAGACAACACCACAGTTATGTGGTACATAAACAAGCAGTGGGGTACACATTCATACCCAGTTTGCATACTAGCCATGGCATTGTGGAACATGGCCTTGACCTACCAAATACAACTACAAGCTCAGTTCCTGCCAGGAAAGCTAAATACTCTGGCAGACGAACTAAGCAGAAATCTTATGGACCCACATGAATGGAAACTGGAACCATGAATTTTCAACATGTTGACACGAAATGGGGGAGTCCAGACATAGATCTTTTTGCCTCACCCCAGAACTATCAGTTCAGGCAGAAAACAAGGACACTCTTCTAAAACATCTGGCATTTGTAAAAAAGGGTTCTAACTTGTCTAGTGTACACCATAAACGAAAAGAAATCACAACTGGTACCTTCCCAAAAAATTACATTCCTGTGTGCAAGCTTGAATACAACTGCCCAGATGACTTACCTTATGCCAGAAAAGCAAATTCAATTGGTGACTTACTTCAAACAGGTGGCCAGAAAAACCCTGCTATCTGCAAGACAAATTCTGCAAGCCTTGGGGTTCATGGCCTCTTGCATTCTTCTAATTCCATATGCAAGACTGCATATGAGGAAACTTTAATGGTACTTGAAAAGTGTATGGAGTCAACATTGTCACAGCCTGGAAACAATGATTCCTATCGTACCTTGCCTGCAACTAGAGTTCCTATGGTGGGCAGAGGCCTGCCACCAGAACAAGGGACTGCCATTCACTCCACCCCCTGCCGCCCAAACCCTAACTACAGATGCATCAGACTATTCTTGGGGGGGCTCATCTGGCAGGAAAATGCATTCAGGGCAAATGGAGCCCAAATCAAATGCACCTTCATATCAATCAGAAAGAGATGCTAGCTGTACAGAATGCACTGACAGCCTTCAAGGATTACCTTCATCCAGGACAATTAATGATAGACAGACAACACCACAGTTATGTTTTACATAAACAATCAGGGGGGTACACTTTCATACCCCCTTTGCAGACTAGCCATGGCATTGTGGAACATGGCCTTGACCTACCAAATACAACTACAAGCTCAATTCCTGCCAGGAAAGCTAAATACTCTGGCAGACGAACTAAGCAGAAATCTTATGGACCCACATGAATGGAAACTGGAACCACGAATTTTCAACATGTTGACACGCAAATGGGGGAGTCCAGACATAGATCTTTTTGCCTCACCCCAGAACTATCAATTGGACAAATTCTGCACAAGAATTCATCACAAAAAAGCATGGAAAGTGGATGCTGTATCATTCAGCTGGAACAAACTATCATTCTATGCCTTTCCCCCTCTGCCTCTGCTCTCCAAAGTTCTACTAAAAGTTAGACAGGACAAACCAAAAATTATTCTGATTGCCACAGACTGGCCTCGCCAACACTGGTACCCACTCCTGCGCAATGTGTCACACCTTCCTCCGTGCCGCTTGCCTCAGATACCTTACCTACTGTCTCAGCAGAACTACCAAATACTGCACACTCAGCTCCAAACTTTGAATCTTGCAGCGTGGTTAATCATCTAATTTCACCCTTGGCATCCTGCAGCAAACCTGTGATGGATGTCATTTTGGAGGCTAGAAGGACTAGTACTAGAAAATCTTATGCTGACAAATGGAAAAGATTCTGTGCCTGGAACCAATCACAAGGATTAAATACAGCAATGCCCAATATTCCTCAGATTCTGCAATACTTAACTGAGATGCTTCACAAGGGCCTATCTCTTTCTTCCATAAAAATCCAAGCCTCTGCCATTTCAGCTCATTACAACACAGAACCTCCCCTCTTCTCTCATCCTCTGCTAAAGCAGTATCTCAGAGGGGCCAAAAACTTAAGCCCTCCCAGGAAAGCGCCAACCCCTGCATGGGACCTCAATTTTGTTTTGGAAAAACTCACTCTCCCTCCTTTTGGGCCAGCTGCTACTGCAGACATAAATATTCTGTCCTGGAAAACAGCTTTCCTTTTAGCAGTCACTTCAGCTAGAAGGATTTCTGAATTACAGGCTCTTATGGCAATAGAGCCTTTCATTATTTTTCATGCGGACAGGGTGTCTCTCAGGACCAATCCTTCTTTCATGCCTAAGGTGGTATCCAATGTGGCTCTTAATCAGACCATTCATCTGCTAACTTCCTTTCCCAATCCACAAAACAAGGGTGAGCGGATTCTGCATTCATTGGATGTACACAGGCAACTTAGATTTTACTTAAACAGGACAAAATGTCTAAGAAAATCTGAACAACTATTAGTGGCATTTTCTGCAGGGGCAGAGGAGGACAAGGCTATTTCAAAGCAGACTATTTCCAAATGGATAAGCCATTGTATTGGTTTCTGCTATATGCACCATGGTAAACCTATCCCCAAAGGGATCAGATCTCATTCCACCACGGCTGCATCTATTTCTCCAACCATTCTCAGAGGGATTCCTACCAGAGACATTCTAGAAGCTGCTACCTGGAGCTCAGTTCATACATTCACCAAACATTACCATTTACCTCTCTTCTCTAAATCAAGAGTTGGCTTTTCCACTGCTGTCCTGCAGAGCCTTATAGATGCTCCTAATGCTGTATAAATCCATCTTCCCAACCATAGCTTTTGGGAATCTATCCAAATGTAATGACTGCAACAGTGAAACACGAAGAACATAGTACAGTTATGTACACTTACCATAAATGTAGATGTTCGAGTGTATTCACTTTTGCAGTCCTGGTTACTCACCCTCCAGCCCCGTTTTTCTCTTACTACACCTCTACTTTCCTTTACTATGCTTAAAAGCCTTTTTGGTGTATTTTGCTTTTGTTTGGAGGTATATTTTTTGTGTTTTAAATTATATACATATATATTTATTTTGCTTCCCGTTTGGGGGGCACCTGATATCTGGGGCAAGAAAAACTGATGTAATGGCGTCGGCTGCATGTTTTATACCCCTGTCGATTTGACGTCATGGAAGAAGGGACAGCAACCGACGCAGGACCCAAGACTTTGTTAATCAGGCCGACTGAGGGCAACCTGCCAGCAGATTACCCAGTAATGACTGCAACAGTGAATACACTCGAACATCTACATTTATGGTAAGTGTACACAACTGTACTTTCTCACTTCTGAGACCTGTAGAGGCCAGCCATGGCATAGGTTTTCACCATGTCCAAACTGACTAATGAAATGAATGGTTCAGCCATGAATTGAGAGCCAAGCCTTATCCTCTCTGAGAGAACTTGGGGAATCCCAGAAATTCCTGTCCAAAATGATATCCCAGGTAATCTAGTTGAGGTACGTCCTGGTTCTGCTGCTTCTCATAATATTTATTTAGAGACTTCTAAGAAGAGGGGCCAGAAGACTTCAAGATGGCTACACACTGATCAACAACTTTTTTTCACCTCTACCAGTTTGAAAAAAGAAACTGAGAATTAAAAACCAGTGATATTGACAACTTGAGGAAAATTCTGTTACAGGCTTCTAAATACACTGCCTGGGTGCTAGCAAAGAAAACATTTAGAGAGCCTTCAAGAAACTCAGCCAGAAAAAGTTGCACAGAAAACACTGGCTGGGAATAATCCTGAAGCTGTTATGCAAAACACAGTTGAAGCTTCAGCTTTTGTACTAGAGATGGTTTCCGGTAATTTAGAGGAAAAGTAAATCAAGTTATACTCCTTCAATGTTTCATTTATTTTTATCAATTCAAATAACAAAAGACTGAAGAAATAGGAGAAGCTTTAACCAGCTGTTCAGATGAACTGATAAAACTTAAGAGGTTGAAATGAAGAAAAGGCTGGCTGAGTATGAGAATTCCAAGAAGCGTTTAAAAAAAATAGTAGTTAGAAGACAAAGCACACAGAAAAACGAGATTTTCTGCTGTACCAGAAGAACTGAGGAACAGACTATTAATTTTATGAAAACACGAATAAGCAAGTAGACTGGTGTTCTATAGCAGAATTTGTTAATTTAAAGGGCACATTGAGTATCTGCTCCAAACCTGGCCATGTGAAAGCAGCCAAGACATGTATTAGTAAGGATGTAATTATGCCTGCAGAAGTAGTTCATTCTGATAAAAAAAATGGTAGAAAAGAAAAGTGTCAAAAATTGGGACAGCAGAGTGTTCGTGGAAAATGATTATTCACTGTGCACCATGCAGAAGAGAAAGAGATTTATCCCAGTAATTAGGGAATGTCAAGAGGCAGGTGTGAGATTCAAGCTGCTGCATCCAGCTGTCTTCAGAATATTTTTTCCTGGAGAATCAAAGGCATCTTTTGATGCAAAACAGGTTAAGGATGAAATAAAAAGTTTTCCCATAAAAAAGTAAGCCACCAGACAGCAGGATACTCTGCTTCTTGTTCTTCTGACAGTAAAGCTGTTTGAGAGACATAGCTATTGAAACCTTTTCCAATGTTCCAAAGGAAAATTCTTGAGAGATGGAAAAAAAGCACAGGAGTTGACTAGAAAAATTAGGGGTAGTTTGGATTTGAACCAGAGTCTGGTGTTTGGAGATGAATTATGGGTCTGCAAGAAAAGTGGCCGAGAAAGTCTTGAATTTTGTTGACTTTATTAAACTTGTGGGTGGACTCTAAAACATGTTCCCCACTTTTTTATTAATATTTAGGACACTAAAAAAATAAAAAAAAGAGCTGTAAGTAGAACTTTTTTGTTCTTATTAGTGTTTGTGTAAAATATTTCACAATATAAAATGCATGTTATGTATAGTAAATCAGGTTTGTGCAGTGTGTAGTCAGGTGTTTTAAATGTGGGGTGTCACTTCACTGACTTGAATGTGTTAAAGATATTAAAGTAAACAAGCACTTTTTAATTGCAAGAAATATAGGCTTTACAGTATAATGAATAGAAAGTCTGGAAGAAAGCAAGTTTAATGTTAATATGGTGTGATCTTGGGCTGCTGGACTAGGGTGTATAAGTGCACTGATTATATGTAGAATTAAGATATTTTCTCTCATTTTTACAAGGGCAAATGTCTAAACTAATGCCATGGGATTAAGCTTTGAAAAGTTTTTAGCAAGTAGGCTTTTAAAATAAGACAGAAATTATAAAGGCCATGAACATTGCCAAGTTTCTTATGTCTGCAAATATATTAGCTTATTATTTTCTTTAACAAATGTTCAGTGGGAGTCAAGTCTGCTGCTAAACCACCTGTACATTCTGCTCTGAGTGAATTTTACAAAAAGATTTATTGCTGACTATGTTTACATGGAGACGGTCTGTCTGCAGGTTCAAGCAGTTAATCATGAAAATTCTGAGCATTCTTTGCTGAGGGAAATGTAAATGTACAATGGCAAGTAGTTCAATGAAAAAGTCTGAAATTATGAGCAGTTAATAAGAGATCACAGCCTTAATACATTAGTGCATTTACTAAAACAGTGTACAATTTAGTGTTGTTTAAAAATAGCCAATGCATTTTTTCGTAGGAATAAAAGTTAAGATTTTCTGAAAAGCATACAAGCTGTTCTTTTACATCTGGGAGGGGAATTGAGATACGAAAAGAACAGACAGCAGTAATTGTAAGTGGGAACACAGGCTTGTAGTATGCACTTTAGTATGGGTAACCTTAATGTTAGGTTAGGTAATGGCCGTGTGGATGCAGCTTTTGGTTTGGGGCAGTTGTTCCTATCTGGTGGGTAAAACTTCATTTTTTGAAGATGTGCATAGTTTTGTCTGTTTGCTTTAAGTTAAGATGAGATGGGGATATTTTGAAAATGTATTTAAGTTTTTTGGGGTTTTTTTTTTGGTAAAAACAAAGTCTTGATAAATGTGATAAAAGTAATGTCTTTCGGCTTTTCCCGGTTAGGGGTCGCCACAGCGGAACTCCAGTCCGCTAATGATTGGCAGTGGATTTTTATGGTGCTGAATTGCCAGCCTGACTCCCAACCTTCAAGGAAGGCACTCCCATTCGCACATGCACCTACCTGCATGTCTTTATCATCACTCAACCCCGGGGACGACATGCAGACTCCACACAGAAGGCGTTCCAGCCGAGAATCGAACAGGAGAACCTCTTGCTGTGAGGCAACAATGCTAACCGCTGCACCACTGCGACCATGTGGTATAGGTTCAAATGGAGATGAGAAGAAATAACTGTGTAAAGGATCTGCCTGCCAGACATTAGTGTATGCATGTAACATGAAAGCTGGAAATATGCATTCAAAAAATTGAAATGTATAATAGGTGGGAGAAAGGTTTTTGTAATGGCTACACTTTTCATATCATCTTGGAATGGTAATGGCCTTACAGGTATAGAAAAAAAAGAGTATTGAATTGTATTAAGAATTTCAGAGTGCAAATAACAATGCTTTGCGAGACACATTTGGAAAGAAATGAACATGTATGTGAATTTGACAAAGAAAGGATTTTCAGGATCGATATTCAGCAGACTATCAGGAACAAAGGAAAGGGGAATAATTATACTAATTGCTGGAGGGTCTCCAACACTGATAGAAGAGGAGACAAAAAGACAATAATGGTAGATTTGTGCTTTTAAGGGACTACTGGCAAGGGAAGACATTTACGCTGGCATGTCTTTACATTCCATCATAAACTGCCGTTATGGAGCTTAAGAATATCTTGGGAGAAATAATCGGCTTTCAGTAGCGAGTATTACTTGTTTGTGGGACTAAAACTTGATTTACAGTAATGGGGATATAGCAAGAGGACCTTGAATGGAAAATACAACAAAAGATGACATTTATGAAAATATTTGGTATGAAAAATGTGACTTCAGTTGTAGGAGTATAGATAAAATTTACATATTCATCAAGGTACAAAAACTGGGCTAGACTAGATATGAATTATATTTCATAGGAACATGTGCATTTAATTGAATGCTTCGACACGCATGTCATAACTATTTCAGATCATACACCAATAAAAATGCAGGCCAATTAATTGAAAATGAGACATTGGTGCTTTCCCACATACCTGTTAAAAAGTGGGGAATTTAAGGAATGGGTAATGGAAATAACTTTTGAGAGTTATTAGGGAAGATGGAAATGTCTTCAGAAGTTATAGTTAGTGAGTGGGATAAAATGAATTGGTAGTTTAAAAATAAGGTAAACGAGAAAGAGATATGGTTAAGAATTGATGGGCATTATTTAGTGACTGACAAAGGTTAAAATATTGCAGTATAAGGGGAATCTCACAGAGAAGAGATGCAACTACAGAATCCTAAAGAGAAAATAAGGAAGTATTTGGATAATATGCATGAAATTTGTTTAGAAATATTGCTGTTAAGCAACTATTTTTGATAACTCCTGGCACAAAATCTTTTAGCACAACAATTTAGGCAACAGAAAGTAGAAGGGGTTGTTGCCAAATTAAGGGAGCTTATAACAAATAATCAAAGATCCTGTAGAGATATTAGAGTTATTTCGGAAATTTTATGAAAATGTGCATAAAGCAGAGAAATGTGGAAATGAAAGAGCACAAATGAAGTATTTATGGAAGTCTTAATTATGCCAAGAGTAGAAGTAGATGAGGCTCAACAAATAACAGTTAAGATTGTAGGAGACAAGATAAAAATGTTGTATAATCAATCTGCAGGAGAGTCTTCAGGAACAGATGGCATTCCTGTGAAAGTTTGGAAAACAGGAGGGAAGAAAGTGACAAAGATCTGGAAGATTTTATTTAACAGTATTTTAAAAGGAGGGGAAACACAGCAACTTGGAAGAAAGCTGTGGGGCTGTATCACCTAAATGTGGTAAAGACCCATGAGACCTGACTTCAAATAGACCTGTTTCAATTTTAAACCATAATTACAAAGTGTTTGTACTACCTGAAAGAATGGCAAAGGTGTTGCCATAACTTGTAGATATGGATCTGTGTGGTTTTGTGGAGGAGAGGCAAATATTTGACAACATTAATAGAGCAATGTTCCAGAGGGAAGTAGAATGTAAGAAAATACTGCTGCTCCTAGTGGGCCTTGATGCAGAGAAACTGTTCTGTAAAGTAAGCTGGGATTTTTAGTTGGTTGATGAAAGCATTTGCATTTCCTGATGCAATAATAAGGTTAATTAGGAGGATATTTGCAGGATCTGAGTTGAGAATTAAAGAGAGAGGGTTACTTTTTGATGAGGTTTGTTTGAGTAGTGGAAGCAGGCAGGGTGTCATTTTTCTCCCTTTATTTGCTTTATATTTAGAACCATTGGCAAAGAAAATAATGGGACTCCAAAGTGCAAGGATGTTTTTGCATGGTAATCAAGAGCTGGGTTTATTTGTAGATGATATTTTATACCTGATGAATCCAAAAAAGGAAATCTCTTTGTTGTGGACCATTTTGAGACCGTTTTGTGTCTTTTCCGGTAAAAATATTGAAGATAAAACAAAGGCTATAGCTGTAAATTACGTAGCAACACAAGAACTGGGGACATAAGGTGAAATCTTTAGGAGTATGGACTAAAATATTTCTGTTATGGCAGCTAAGGATATATGGGAAGAGACCAAAAAGCTAATACAACAACTGAGAAACTGGAATCTCTTATTTATTATATCTTATTTATGGATTTAAGATGCAAGCCATGAAGATGTTTTTAGTCCCTTTAATTTTACATACGGACTAGGAATATTTATATCAACAGAGGAGGAAATGTGGCAATTAGAGTTGATGGAATTTTTCTGGGAGAAGAGTTAAATGAGATAACTCTTGCCCTCTTCTACTGGAAGGATAAACTTAAGTGGGATAAATTTAATCCCTCCAGTAGAACAGGGTGGTTTAGGATTACCGGATTTTGAAGGGATATTTTAGAGCTACACAGTTAAAGGTTTATATATATATATATATATATATATATATATATATATATATATATATATATATATATGTATGTTTTTGTGTGTGTGTGTGTGTGTGTGTGTATATATATATATATATATATATATATATGTGTGTGTGTCTGTATATGTGTGTGTATGTATGTGTGTATATATATATATATATATATATATATATATATATATATATATATATATATATATATAAAATATAATTTCCTCGAAGCATCAGCTAAAATAATTTCTAACATTCCAGACTACTGGCATTTAGTCTTCTTCATGGTGTATGCCCACCTTAGCCTTCCAACCAGCAAGGTATTCCATTAAATGTGGTATGACTCCATTGATGTTTCCTCTGGGGAAGCTACCACAGGTTCACTTCTCAAAGTGTAAGCATATGCTGCAGTCCATTCCTGATGATGTCAAAATCAGACTACTAGATGCACCATTAGACAAAGGTATTCTGTTTGGCAACTCTTCTGCAGAGATTTTTCAGAAACTTCAACAGTGGGTAAAGATTATTCAAGGCTTTAAACAATTGTTTCTTTCCCATTCCAAAGTTTCAGAGGAATTACCCCTCCAAATTCGGACAGTTAAATGACACAAGCCTTCTCAGCAAAATAAGAATTTTTCTATAAAGAAATTTCAGAACAAACTAGAGTCTGAATTTAAAGGATCTGATAGATCTTTTACTAACAAAAACACTAACTTTTGACTGTCTTCTATGCCTACCTCCGCTCACCTCAACCATCTCTTTCCCTCCTCGGGAAGACACCTCCCTGTTGGAAAACAATAACTTCACGTTTTTGGGTTTTGGACATAAGCAAGAAGGGATACATACTTCAATGGAATTCTCCCATACCTTTATGGATTTCTGAAGTTCCTCAGATCAACATCTTATCTTACTATTTTTCTTTCCATATCTCTTTCATCAGGGTGTAGTAAAACATGTCCATCCCTCTGAAACAAGGAAAAGTTGTTTTCCCCCAATTTTTCGTATTCCCCAGTAAAGATGGGACATGGAGATCAACTTGCAAGTTCCAAAACTCAAGATGTTAGACCTTCATATCTTTTTTTTCTCATATTCCCTCATACATTGTTACCTTGTACCTAAAAGATGCCTACCCTGCATATCCATGTTCACACAAAATGTATGTCATTTTTCAGATTTTTTGCACTGGGATATTGTTTTCAATTTACCTTCTTTGGTTTTTGGTGTGTCTGTGGCCTGTAGTGTTTTTACAAAATGCTTAGCTGTCGTAGCTTTAGACATGCTCCAAGTTGTATGTGTCTAACCTTACTTAGACAATTGCTTGATCCAGGCCACATCAGTACAACAGAAATCTTCAAAACTTGCATTTCTACCTCCTCCTCAAATTTCTTTAGATGAGAATAGTTTACTGTGTTTGTCTCATGTTTTAATTCATAGGTTGGTAGTAGGGTATCGGCCCTAGGGGCCTATACAAGTCTAGCCATAACAATTCCCTGGCTATTTCTTCCCACAGTATTTACTTCCCTGGACCCCTGTCTAGCAGGGCGACTGACTTGATCCCCGGGGTGAATTTCCCATCTCCCATCCAACCATCAAGGTTCCTTTTGAAGAGGGCCAAAGAGGCCCTCTGCTTGACATGTATGGGCAGTCTATTCAAGTCTGGGGAGTCTCTGGGTCAGGAACCTATGCCTCCAGCATGTTTTGTTCATTGTGATGACAAGGTTTAGATCCCTGGAGCGTGTCTTTCTGAGGGATTGGGATTTCTTTAAGTGTAGCATGTCCAACAGCTCTGGGTTTGACGTGGCCTTGTATGTTAAGCAGAGATCGCCTCTGAGTAGATGATATGCGACAGAGTATAGGTGGGGTTTTTTTTTTTTAGACGGTTAGCATAGGGCATCTGCTTTAGGCCTGTGGTTCTTTTAGTGAGGTATTTCTGTGGCCTTTCCAGTTGTTGCAGGTGTCTTGAGAGGTACATACCAAAAGGGCCATTGTATTCTATAATGGGTTTAATGGGGGATGAGTACAGTGGGACAGTGACCTCCTTTTTTTCTGGATGAAAAGCCCTTTGTGATGAGGTGTGCCACGTAGAAGGATTTCCTGACTATTGTGGCGATGTGGTTATCGAAAGTGAGACCACTGTCCACCTGTGTCCCTAAGTCTCTTATCACACTTTCTGTGTTTAGTGTACTGCCACCTATGTGGTAATTCACGGGTACATGTTTTTTCCCAAAGGGGATAACTATACATTTCTTGGCATTGAGCTTGAGCCCATGGCTCTCGCACCAAGCATCTGTTTTTGTAAGGCCCTTTTGTAGAATGTCCACATCATTTGGAGATTCAATAATGGCTCCCAGTTTGCAGTCATCTGCGAACTTTGTTAGCCAGAGTCCCTTAGTGTTGGCCTGTACTTCAGAGAAGTAGATGCCAAACAAGAGCGGTCCCAGGACTGAACCCTGAGGTACTCCACTTGTCACTTGTCTGGAGCTGGATTTGGAGTTGGCTACTTTTACAGAGTTGTTTCTGTCAGTAAGCTGGTTGGCAACCCATCGAGTGATGTAGGGATTAATGCCTAGCTTATTAAGTCCATCTATGATTCCAGAGTGGGGGATGGTGTCGAAGGCTCTGGCGAGGTCCAGATAAGCTGTGTAGACCACCTTACCCTCGTCCACGGCTTTGGAGACTGATTCGAAGAAGTCACTCAGGTTCAGGAGACAAGATCAGCCCTTCACAAACCCAAACTGTGTGGGGTCCAGTGTCTGAAGGTTGCCAATGTCTTTATAAGTTCTGTGATAATACATTTCATGGCCTTGCAGATCAGGCTCGTCAGACTGATGGGGCGGTAGTTCCCTGGATCCAAAGTGGATCACCCCTTGTGGAGTGCGATAACTGTAGCTGTGCACCACTTAGTGGACACAAAGCCTGAGGTGAGGCTATGATTAAACATGACACTTAGGTGAGGTGCCAGTTCATTTTGTAGTTCATGTAGTACACAGCCTGGGATGTCTAGTCCCATGGATGCTGTATTCTTAGCTTTGGAGAGTGCATTTTTTTACCTGTGTGGCCATTATTACCGGAATTTGGCAATATTTTGGTATTGAGATGGGCCCTTTAGGGAGGGAGAGGGGGGTAAGTTTGCACTGAATGGATCTGCCAGGATATTGGCAATATCCTTGGGATCAGTATGTTTAATGCCATTCTGTTGTAGCTCAGAGCAGATATGAGCATTGCCATTTAGATTCTTGACATGGCTATAGAATGCCTTGTGGTTGTCTTTGGAAATTTTATTTTCATAACTAGCTTTGGAGGATTTTATGAGGGACCTCAGCTTCTTACTGCGGCTGGTAAGGGATTTTTCTGCATCCTGGGATTTTCCTCTTTAATGCAACAGTTTCTTCCTTTTGTTGTAAAGTTTTTTTTATGACAAGGAACCACCATATTGGCTTCCTTTTTTTGGAGGAGAGCGTCTTGGTTCTATTGGGGATGGCACGAGTCATGCAAGAGTGGATGTGCTCATACAGTGCCTCAGTGTAGGATTCAGCAGTCAAACTTTCAGTTCCCATCTGCATGGGTGTCATGAAATTTGTCACTTCTGACTTGAGTAGCATGAAGTTGGCTTTGGAGAAGTTTTTTACGGAGGTTTCCTTATTGGGGGGTGGGGGTGGGATGTGGATGTCAAGGGTGATTAGCTTATTCTATTAACGTAGTTCTAGGAGAGAAGTGCCTTAGTAGTAGAAAGTCAATCGATAGAAGTGGAAATAACTCCAAGGCACACCACTGTGGGCTGAACTGACAAACGACACACTTTAATATGTAAAACCAAAACAAAAAACAGTAAGCGCTTTCGTGTTGCTCAGAACGCTTCTTCAGACTGTGCAGGATTCAAAGGCACAATTCAAATAAATAGAGATAGTACATCACATGTCCTTTTAGTTAATTACTATCCAATCAACCCTAAAAGCTATATCACACTTCCTGCATCACTGAAATAACAGCACCTGAATGTATGGTAAAACAAATCAATATACTAAAAGCATTTTACTAAATATAGTATAATTTAATAATAAAAGCTCTATTTTATCTAAAAACAAGGATAAAAACTAAAATATGTGAATATATGAATATGCACTACAGACACTTTATGACATTTAACACTATTTGATAACTTGTGAAACAAAACACAAAAAACACAAAAGATCCTATAAAAAGGGACTAAAGGAAAAAAATATGCTAACAATAAATGTTAAGTGGTGGAAGTGTGATATAGCTTTTAGGGTTGATTGGATAGTAATTAACTAAAGGGACATGTGATGTGTTATCTCTATTTATTTGAATTGTGCCTTTGAATCCTGTACAGTCTGAAGAAGCGTTCTGAGCAACGTGAAAGCGCTTACTGTTTTTTTGTTTTGGTTTTACATATTAAAGTGTGCTGTTTGTCAGTTCAGTCAGTGGTGTGCCTTGGAGTTATTTCCACTTCTTCTGGTGATTAGCTTATGGTCAGACCTGACCAATGAGGGAGTGGAGCATCGATTTCCCATGTTGGTAATGACCAGTTCTAGGATATTGGCGTCCCTGGTGGGACTAAGGATTAGTTGATCCAGGGTGTTGGAATTTATGAATTCCAAGAACCGTTGGGCACAGGTGTTGGTACACGAGTAGTTTTCCCAGTTAATGGCAGGGTAGTTGAAATCACCCAGTATTAGGGTGTTTGGTTGTATCTTAATATTTTCCAGTATGTTTAGAAAGGTGTAGTGAGAATCTTGGGGCATGGTGGGGGATCTGTAGCAAGCTACAATTTGGATTGCAGTTTTACCCTAGTGTTAGTTCCACCTAGAGAATTTCAGACGTATTGTGTTGGGCAACTAGCCTGGTATTGTGAATATCTTTGGTGAATATGTACACTCCTCCACCTTTAGTGTTTCGGTCCTGGTTTGGTGGCCGAAAAGTGTGGTAAGAGTTGTAGCATGGTATTGCAGGGGTGCTCTCTGGAGCCTTGAACCAGGTCTCAGTTACTGCACAGATATTGATGTTCTCCATTTTTAGGAGTGCCTTGAGAGAGTGTATTTTGGGGTTTAGACTTCTAGCATTACCTTCAGATTTTGCATGCTTGTACCTGTTACGGTGGTGGTTTTGCCTTTTGAACTTTCCCTAAAAAAGGCACTATATGGGTGGCAAGAGCCTTAGGCAGTAACCTGAATCCCAGGGCGACAGGTGCATACCATCTCTGGCAAAGCATCGTGGTCTGTTGATCATGTCGTCCCAGGCAGACAGATACTGGATCCCTTTTGAATTACACCAGAAGCTTAGCCAGTTATTGAAGTCTATCATTTTGTCCTTATACTGTGGTATCATTCTGGGCGAAGGCAGGATGCTACTCAGGGCTAGGGTCATACCTGCCTGGGCCACATGATCCGAGAGCTCTTCCTTGTCTCTTTTCATGTAGTCCAAGGAGGTACGTCTCAAGTCATTCACTCCAACATGGACAATGACAGAGGCATATATGTACTTGTTGTGGAGTGACTTAAGTGCATGCGTTATGTGGCGGATCCTGGTACCCGACAGGCAGCTGACTGTAATTTTCTCCTTGTTCAGCCTGGTGAGTGGGACATCAGTGTGCCTGACTAGAGTCACCTATGACTAAAGTGTTTGGTACATTGTCTTGCCTTAAGGTGTGTTTTTGGGTGGCACACTGGTGTTGTGAGCTGTGTGACACTTTGGTTGTGATTGGTGTTTGTTTGCGTTTCAGCTTCGGAAGTCCTTGCTGCTTGGGCAGGTTACTGTTAAAGGGCCTCTACATATGTGTGTTTAGTGTTGCTATGTGTGGGTGTTGGTGGTTTGGGTTTAGAAGGGCTTTGTGTTGCTTGAAGTGTAGTGTGGGTGTTAACCTTCTCCTCTTGATTGTCTTGCATAATCTTGGGTGGAGAGAGCTTTGCTTCCAGTTTGGCTATGTAAGTGCATCTCTTACAGGTTGTAGTGTTGGGTGGTAGGAGGAGAGGGTTGTCTGTGTACATGAGGCAGTTGCTGCATTGCCTCAGTATGCCCAGATTCACCAGGTGGACAGGAGAAATCACCGGAAGCTGACCCTTGGACATGCCTGGACCAGGCAGTTGGTCATTCTTATAAGGTGATTTCTGGTAAAAGAAAGAGCGATGCCATTTTTCCTTAAGAGATTCTGAACCTTGACATGAAGATTAAAGGACAAATGCAGGTTTTTCTCTCAGATTTCTGTTTCAGACTCCAAGGTGAGTATTTTATCTAATTCTCCTTGTGGGGGTTTCTCTTTCTGTGAGACTATATGCAGAATGTGCCAGTGTTTTCACTGGGGAGAACACTGAGGTTTCTCAGTCCCTTAGAAAATAATATGAGCTGTTACAGATGAAATTTCAGAACCTTTGCTTACTGCTCTAGTGCTAGGTATACGAGTTGCAAGCTCTTATTGGGAGTCAGCCCTGTCTCATTTCCACAGAGACAGGTTCTCTTTGAGAGAGAATAGTTTTTTATGCCTAAAGTGGTATCCGAGTTTACTTGAAGCCAAGATGTACATCTCCCTGTTTTCTTTCCTGAACCTAAAAATGAGGTAGAAAGGATAATGCCATGCCTTGGATGTCTGCATTCAACTGTGATGCTTTCTTGACGGAACTAAATCTTTCAAATGTCTGGATCAGTTATTTCTCGTGAAGGTAAGAAAAGGGACATCCTGTGTCAAAACAGACCATTTCTAAATGGTTGTCTTAAGGCTGTTACCCTTGTTAATTTCACCACAACAAAAGTATTCTAGGCAGGGTTAAGGCCCACTCTACCAGGGTTTTATCTTCATCAACGGCTTTTTGGAAATGGTTAAATTCTAGAACATTTAAAAGGCCTTACAAGCTTGACTCCTTCTGTAGGTCCATATCAGGCTTTGCTAGGGCCCTTCTCCAGAAGCCCTTGCAACCCTTCTCTTTCCACCTCCCAAATGTGTTAAGCTAGGGCAATCTACCCACATAGCTATGGCTACTTCAGCAGTGATCAATATGATGAATATAGTTCAGTTGTGTAAGTAAACTTACCATAGCAGTAGATGTTTGAATGATCACTGCTACAATAGCTGATCCATCCATCCATCCATCCATCCCCCTTGTTTTTTGGTGTGATGTTTTTGCCAGTGTGCGGACATTTATTATTTATTGTTGTTATTGTTTCTAGCATTGTCCTTTTAGGACTCTGCCTCCCTTTCTCTGTTGACATGAAAGCTCTGAAGGGCCTGGTGCACAAACCTGTCTTTAGTCAGCTCACCTCAAGCTGACTAACAGTTTGAGTCGCTGGAACATGCCCTGAAGCTTTGGAAGCTGACTGGTTGTTATATCCTGCCAGGATATAACCCATTTTTCTAAAACGTCCGCAACAGTGGTCATTCTAACATCTACAGTTATGGTAGGTTTACTTACACAACTGTACTTTCTCTGCCTGTGTCACTGCTATCTTGACCCCCCCCCTTCCTTGTTTCTTTCTCCTGATGCTCTATATGAAGCCTTCACCACTGGGTGACTCCAGCTTTGGCTAAGTTGTGCTTTGGAGTCTTGGTAGCTGTGGCTTAGTGTCTGGGGCAAGAAAGACATGAGGTGACACAGCCAGCTTCCCTCTATACTACTGATGTCCTGAAATTGTAAGAGGAGGGAGTCTCCCAGCCAAGGGAAGGATGAGGAAGGTGAAAGCACTGATACAGAGGCTGGCCTTTGGACTTCTGTGGGCAGGAATCCCAAGAGTCAGTACTACAAGAGTGAATCTACTCAAACATTTACAGTTATGCTAAGTTCCTAAAAGAACTGTGCCTTCTCTCTTTCACTAGGTCTGGCAAAGCGAAAAACAAAAGGTGCTGCTGTATTTTCTCACACTGAACAAAGGGTCTTTTGTGCACGAAGTCTGACAGCTTGGATAGTCTTACCTTTTCCAACTAGACACATGTATTCTGACAACCTGCTTAGCACTGCGAAGAAGCTAGGAAACCAAATGCAGGAAAATTCTACCTATGAAAATAAGAGTCCTCTTCAGGTAACTGTCTTGAGATAGAAATCAAGACCTGAACGTTGTATATGTTTCGCTTGTTCTAGACGATCTGGTTGTCCTTTTCAGTGTGGGCCTTTCATATGTTTATTTAAAGGTTCATGCCTTTCTTGTCTAAGCCTGCCTTAGTATGAACTGGCAGCTAGTATTCAGGATTGTCAATGAAACAGTTTCTGATGGGTTTTGTATCTTATGCATTCATGAAAGGAAAACTTTCCACCATGGTCCTCAGTTATATCTTAGAAAAACAAATCCTGGCCTGTCATGAAGCAGCTGCCTTGGCCGTCTTATAGATGTTCATCACGTTTCACTGTTGCAGTCATTACAATTGGGTTATCCTGCTGGCAGGCTACCCGCAGTCGGCCCGAGTTCCAAAGTCTAGGTCCGGCGTCGGCTGCTGTCGCCTCTTCCCTGACGTCAGTGCGCCAGGGGTATAAAAGATGCAGCCGACACCATTTTCTTCAGTTTTTCTTGCCGCATGGTGCCTGAAGCAAAAGCAGTTCGCAAGTGCCGGTCGGCCAACTCCTGAGATTTTCAAATTCGAATTTCACATCCAAAGTCTTCATTAAAGCTAAGTACCCCGTTGGGGAAACTTTTTTTTCTTGCTCCAGACCGATATCAGAAAAAGTTAATAATTGTATTTCTTGTGTTAAGCAAATGCCTCATGAGGATTTTCATTCTTACTGTATTCCTTGCCTAGGCCCTGACCACAACGTTGCTAGTTGTCGGTTTTGTGCTAGATTTAACCAACGCACTATTAAGCGTCGGCACGATTTTGCATTTTATTACTTTGGCAGAAGATTCAATTATATCGGAACAGCCGACGACCAGAGTTTATAAAAAGCACAAAGAAAAAGAAAAGCATCCGAGGTCCAAAACCGACGGCGAGGCTTCTGTTAGGCCTGTCGCCAGTTCTCAGTGAGGCGCTTTTGCAGCCCCTGACGCCCGCTACCTCAGAGCCACAGGCCGCTTCCGACTCCCACGTGGAGCCGACTATGCCACTGGAAACTCAAGGTATTGTACACTCGGAAACTATTCCCTCAGATGGGTCCGGAGCCGCTGAGCAGGCATCTGCTTCTGAGGGTGTTTTCAGGCCTACACAGTTATATGTAAAACCATCTTCAGCTTCAAAGGCAAGACTAAAGCAGTTCTAAAGACAAAGAAACAAGTACAGCATTCTCCTGGACAGGCCTCCATGCCTAAAAAACAGATGCTTAAAATGGCCGAAGACCTAATTACTTTGATCAGGGGTTCCCATCCCCATCCTGATAAGAGGCCTAGGCAAGAGATAGAATATGAATCTTCAGATCAGGTTTCCATTTCCTCTGATTCTTCTTCTTCTGAACAGGAATATTCCCTTCCTCCCTATGAGGATTCTGATGCTGAAGAATCTATCCCTTCAGCCTCTCCTCCTGAGGATTATTCTTTTGGGGAGACCCTGCATACCATGAGGGAGCATTTCCACTGGGAGAACCAAGATTACTCTGAAACCAAGAAAAGGCTCAGAGACTTCCATTTATTACCTCAGCACAGGCCCCTTGCTATTCCTCCTGTTTTAGACATTGTAGATGATGTATTTTCAGAGTCCAGTCGGTCTCCTGACTCTTTACCACCAGCTCCTGTTAAGCCAGACAGATACTATAGGGTTTCTGATTCACATAAATTTCTTTACAAAAACCCTGCTGCTGACCCAGAAACTATTTCTCAGGGTCCCAAGGGGGTCAAGGCTTCCACTGCAAAAAACCCTATCCCCTCTGATAAGGATTCAAGGGCCATGGACAGATGGGGGAAAAAGATTTATACCTTGGCTGTAAGAGCTTTAAATTGTCAGTTTCATATGCTTAAATATCGGCAATATCTAATGTCACAGCTTAAACAGAAAATGTTGACAAATTCAGAATGTGCAGAAAACAAAGAAATGCAGGATTTATTGCATGCAACTGAACAAGTGGGAAAGCATACTTTGCAATGTGGTTTTGATTCTCTAGAGGCCTCCTGTAGGGCCGCAGTTACAGATTCTGTCATTAGGAGGCATGCTTGGTTAAAAGAACAGAATCTGCCCGATCATGTTAAAGCAAAACTCTTAGATGCTCCATTACAACATGATACCTTGTTTGGTGTTAAAGCAGAAGAAGTGTTAAAGAAAATGGAGGACAAAGCTAAATCTATGCAAACAGTGAAGGATTTTTTACAGGTACAGCCTCCCAGATTTAGCAGGAACTGGCCTACAAAGAATTGGTCCTTTTCAGTGTCAGACAGGCCTCAAAGAGGCAGATACAGACGCCCCAGAGGCAGATCACAACCCCAAGGCACATAAAGTTCTAAACAATGGGGTGCTTCTACCTCCAAAAGCAGAGAGGAAATATCACAGCCATACAGAAAACAGTCTCGATGACTTTCCCCTGCCAGCACCAAGCACTTATCTTCTGGCAGCTCCTTTTTGGGGGGGTGGGGGGTGGGGGACTAGCACTTTTTTCACAAAATTGGCATATGATCACCCAGGACAAATGGGTCTTAAATATCGTATCTCAAGGGTACAGGTTCCACTTTCACACCCTGCCAAGGTCAAACAGTATGCCAGACCTGCCAATCAATCAATGGGCAGAGGCACGAAAACAATTCATCCCTCATGGACATGAGAGCCATTCAGCAAGTACCACAGCAAGAGCGGGGACAAGGATTTTACACAAAGCTATTCTTGGTACCCAGAAAGGACAAAGCCTGGAGACCAATACTGGACCTGTCTATTCTAAACACATTCCTGGATATTCCAAAATTCAAAATGTTAACTCTGCAACAGCTTCTGCCCATGCTGGGCAAGAAGGCTTGGCTTGTGACTTTAGACCTAAAAGAGGCATACCTGCATGTCCCAATCAGACAATCATGCAGAAGATACCTCAGATTTATAGCTGGCTCAATGCACTACCAATTCTCTGCACTGCCCTTTGGCTTATCTACTGCGCCCAGGGTCTTTACAAAGTGCCAGGCACCAGTAATTGCATTTTGCAGACAAAGAAGCATACAATTTATCCGTACCTGGACGACAGTCTCATTCAAGCAGAGAACAAGGACATTCTTCTTCAACATCTGGCGTTGTAAAAAGGTTTCTAACATGCCTAGGGTACACAATAAACGAAAAGAAATCCCAACTGGTACCCTCTCAAACAATTACATTCCTGGGTGCAAGCTTGAATACAACTGCCCAGATGGCTTACCTTACACCAGACAAACAAAGGCAACTGACAACATACTTCAAACAGATGGCAATAAAAACCCAGTTGTCTGCAAAACAAATTCTGCAGGCTTTGGGGTTCATGGCATCCTGCATTCTACTAATTCCATATGCAAGACTGCATATGAGGAAACTCCAATGGTGCCTAAAATGTTTATGGAGTCAACATTGTCACAGTCTGGAAACAATGATTTCTCTCATTCCCTGCCTACAACAGGAGTTTCTTTGGTGGGCAGAGACATGTCACCAAAACAAGGGACTGTCATTCACTCTACCCCCTGCCACCCAAACCCTAACTACAGACGTATCAGACTATGCCTGGGGGGCCCACCTGGCGGGGAGATGCATTCAGGGCATATGGAGCCCAAAACAAATGCATCTGCACATCAACCAGAAAGAGATGCTAGCTGTTCAGAATGCTCTGACAGCCTTCAAGGACTTACTTCATCCAGGACAACTACTGATAAAGACGGACAACACCATGGTTATGTGGTACATAAGCAGGGGGGGTACACATTCCTACCCCCTTTGCAGACTAGCCATGGCATTGTGGAACACAACTTTGACTTACCAAGTGCATCTTCAAGCTCATTTCCTGCCATGAAAACAAAATACTCTGGCAGATGACCTAAGCAGAAATCTTATGGACCCGCATGAGTGGAAACTGGATCCACACATCTTCAGCATGGTAACACAGAAATGGGGGAGCCCAGACATAGATCTGTTTGACTCTCTCCAAAATTATCAACTGGACAAATTCTGCACAAGGACTTATCACAGACAAACATGGAAAGTCTATGCCCTATCCTTCAGTTGGAAAAACCTATCAGTCTATGCCTTTCCCCCTCTGCCTCTTCTCTCCAAGGTATTACTAAAGGTCAGACAGGAAAAAACAAAAATTATCCTGATTGCTCTGGACTGGCCTCACCAGCACTGGTACCCAATGCTAAGGAATATGTCTCAACTCCCTCCTTGGTACTTGTCTCAAATAACTCACCTACTGTCTCAGCAGAACAATCAAATTCTGCACACTCAGCTCCAAACTTTGAACCTTGCAGCATGGCTGATCATTTAATTATTCAAACAACACTTCTCAGTAAATCTGTGATGGATGTCATTTCGGAAGCCAGAAGGCCTAGTACTAGAAAATCTTATGCTGATAAATGTAAGAGATTCTGTGCTTGGAACCAAGCACAAGGAAAGGACACAGCAAAACCAGATATCCCTCAGATTTTGCAATACTTGACTGAGATGCTTGACAAGGGCCTATCTTTTTTTTCAATAAAATTCCATGCCTCTGCCATCTTGGCTCATTACAACACGGAGCCTCCCCTATTTTTCCCATCCTTTGCTAAAGCAGTGTCTTAGAGGGGCCAAAAATTTAAGGCCTCCCAGAAGATCACCAACTCCTGCATGGGACCTCAATTTTGTGCTGGAAAAACTCACCCTGCCTCCTTTTGAACCAGCAGCTACTGTAGATATAATTTTTTTATCTTGGAAAACAGCTTTCCTCTTGGCAATCACTTCAGCAAGAAGGGTTTCAGAACTACAGGCTCTCATGGCTGTGGAGCCTTTTATTACATTTTACCCGGACAGGGTGTCCCTCAGGACCAATCCTTCCTTTATGCCTAAGATGGTATCCAGTGTGGCTCATAACCAAACCATTCACCTGCCAACATTTTACCCAAATCCACAGAACAAGGGGGAACGGATTCTGCATTCATTGGACATACAGAGACAACTAAGATTCTACTTAAACGGGACCAAATCTCTAAGAAAGTCTGAGCAACTACTGGTGGCATTTGCTTCAGGATCAGAGGGGAAGCAGACTATTTCTAAGTGGATAAGCCACTTCATTCGTTTCTGCTACTTACACCATGGTAAACCTGTGCCCAAGGGAATCAGGTCACATTCTACCAGGGCTGCCTCTACCTCAGCATCCTTTCTCAGAGGAGTTCCAACCAAATACATTCTAGAAGCTGCTACTTGGCGCTCTATTCATACCTTCACAAAGCATTATCATTTGCCTCTCGTCTCCAAATCCAGGGCAGGCTTTGCCACTGCAGTTCTGCAGGGCCTTATAGCCACTCCTAATGCTATTTAGTTCCATCCTCCCATCCATAGCTTTGGGATTGTACCCAAATGTAATGACTGCAACAGTGAAACACAAAGAACATAGTACAGTTGTGTACACTTGCCATAAATGTAGATGTTCGAGTGTATTCACTGTTGCAGCCCGGGTTACCCACCTGCCATCCCCCTTTTCTATAACTTCTCCCTCCTTCACTATATTCTAAAGCCTTTGTGGTGTATTTGCTTTTAGATGAAGTTTAAGTTTATGTTGTTATAAGTGCATTTACTTATAATGCTGTTTATTTATATATATATATATATATATATTTTTTTTTTTTTATTTTTTATTTATTTTACATTTGTTAACCGGGGGTGTCTGACTGAGCCGAAAAGGCCCTTTTTCAGCAGAGACCCGGGGAGAAAAGCTCCACAAAGAAAAATTACAGACACATTTAGTTATTTAGACATAATCAGTATACACACAAATTACAAGAGACATGTTTTTACAGTGGTATGCGGCACAAACAGTTACAGTGGAGAGAACCATCAAAAAAATATTAATTTTAAAAATAAAGGTAAGTAATAGATTTGTGGTGTACAGCTGAACTTTGGAATGTAGGTAGAATACATACATAGTACACAGGTACAGTACATACATTGTAGATTAGCCAGTGTTTGTGAGTAAGATTGAAATACTATTATCAATTGCTTTAGCTTTAGTATGTATATGTTATCCGCTTTCACTAGCCTGGGGAGCAATCATGGCACTGCCAACTTTGCTTGAGATGTTGCCTGATGAGGTCTTTAAAGGAGGCTTTGGATGATGTGTTTTGAATGCTAGTAGGGACCGAATTCCATTTTTTAGCCACCAAACTACTATATAGTGCATCTCCAAAGCTATTGTAGCTGTTGGTGACTTCTAGTAGTAGTTTGCTTGATGATCTAAGAGGCCTTTTGGCTGAGTGATGTTGTACTAGGTTTTTGAGGGCAGGACACTTATTGGGGAGGTAATAAATAGAATGACAGAGGCAGAGCTGATTGTAGGTTAGGAGGTTGGGCAGTTCAAGCCAGTGGAGCTGTCTCAAAGCAGTACAGTGATGAGTTCTATATGAGCAATTTGCAGCAAAGCGGGCAATTCTGTTATAGCAAGCTTCCATTTTGCTTAGTTCAGTTTTGTTGAGATTAGTCAGAATGGGAGATGCATAGATTAGGGTGGATAGAAGTTGGGAGCGAGCAATGGCTGATCTTGTGTTGTTGGTAAGAAATGGTTTGATACGGTAGAGTGACCCCAGTTTGGCATGTACTTTTTTAATAGTTAAGTTCAGATGACTATCAAATTTTAGGTGGGAGTCTATGGTTATTCCCAATAGCTTAGCCTGTGCCACTGGAGCAATTAGAGTAGCATTTGTGGAGTAGATAGTGAATTGACTGTTAGTGTTTTGTTAGAACTGGTTATAATCATAAGCTGAGTTTTCTTTGGATTGAGGATAAGTTGGGCTTTGGTAAGGTAGTTTTCAACGTCAGAGAATGCTAGTTGAGTTGTTTGCAGGAGGGTAGGAATGTTTTGTGCAGCACAGATTAAGGTAGTGTCATCTGCATACTGAATTATAGATGCATGCTGTGTGGAGGTGTGGAGGTCATTTGTGAAGACTGTGAATAGTAGTGGTCCTAAGATAGAACCCTGTGGGACTCCTATAGTTATGGGCAGCTGAGGAGAGAGAGAATTTTCCCATTTCACAGCTTGGTACCTGTCAGTTAAGTAGCTTTGGAACCAGGTAAGAGTGGAATTAGATAGATGATATTGGTTTAGTTTGTTTAGCAGGATTTGGTGTGAGACTGTGTCAAATGCTTTGGACATATCCAAAAAAGAGTTGACACTTGCAGGCCTTCATTTTTGAGACGGTTTACTGTGTCTGTGAAGCAGAGGAGAGCTGTAGTGGTATTATGGGCAGGTCTGAAACCATGCTGAGTAGGTGACAGGATGTTGCAGTCTAGCAGATAGTTTAGCATCTGGGTATGGATGCATTTTTCTAGGATTTTGGCCAGGGGGGAGAGTAAAGCAATGGGTCTGTAGTTATTAAGTTCAGTGGAGGTCCCGCCTTTATGTATGGGTGTAACATAGGATATTTTCCAGAGTTTGGGCACATAGTTTTCAACAATTGATCTGTTTATGAGAGTGGAGACTGGGATAGCAATAGCATCTGATGTAAGTTTCAAGAAATAGCTGGGGAGTAGGTTGGCTGCTGTTGATGAGGTTTTTAGTTTGGAGAGCATGCTTTTGATTGAAGTGGTGGAAACTGTTTTGAGGGTAAAGCTTGTATTGGTGTTATTTGTGTTGGGGGGATAGTGAGGAAGGAAATGTCCTGTGATACTAAGGATAGAATTGAGTTCACAAAGTGGGAGTTGAATTGTGTTTCGATGGGAACTTTAGTGTCAGGGGTGGTTGGTTTGGGGTAGCCTTTTGGGTGGATTTTAGTAGCTGGTTTACATTTTTCCAAAATTTTTGCGGGTTGTGTTGGTATTTAGTTTGTAATGTTGTGTAGTAGGATTTTTGTCCAGCCTAATGCATTTTTTGCACGTTGCAGTTCTTGGTACTTAGTTAGGCTTTGTGTTTCTTTGTTTTTGATAGTAACGCCAGGCAGTGTCTCTGGACTTGAGGATTTGTTTGGTTTCTTTACTGAGCCAGGGGTTTGTAGAGGTTCTAACCTTGATTTTGCTCAATGGAGCGACAGTGTCTAGATGTTGTAGAAATGTTTTGTTGAAATATGCTACAGCCTGGTCAAGTGGGAGGGTTTTAGGGGTCCAATCACAGTTACACAGTAAAGTGTTGAGGACCTCAGGAGAGAATTTTTTTGTGTTTCTAGTGGATATATAGTTAGTGGTTTTGCATATGCTTGTTCTACTACGTATAAAGTATATTATGTTGTGGTCACTTAAGGTGTCTGGGAGACTGCCTGTGTGAGGGTACAATGTGGGGTTGCTAGTTAGGACCCAGTCAAGGATGGATTCCCTTTTAGATTTTTTATCACACCTAGTTGTAATTTGGACTAGCTGCTGGTAGCCATGGAGATTTATTAGATTACTTGGTGGTTCTGATATACAGGTGAACCAATCTAGGTTGAAGTCCCCCAGAATAAGGGTTTCTTGTGAGTATGTGGAAGAACACCAGGATAAAAAGTCTTCAAGGCTAGCAGGTGTATTACCAGGTGGAATATAGATCACAATTGTGGTGATGACCTTTTTAGGGTGAAGTTGAAGTTGTGAGATAAGTATGTCCCAATTATTGGGGGAGGGGTAGGAGTTTGGTAATTGATGGACAGTTAAGTTGGACTTGTAAAGTAAGGCAGTTCCACCCACTTTACCTTTACTATATATATATATATATATATATATATATATATATATATATATATTTTTTTTTCCCCCTCCCCATTCGGGGAGCACCTGACATCTGGGGCAAGAAAAACTGAAGAAAATGGCATCGGCTGCATGTTTTATACCCCTGTCGACCTGACGTCATGGAAGAGGAGACAGCAGCCGAAGCAGGACCCAAGACTTTGTTATTCAGGCCGACTGAGGGCAACCTGCCAGCAGATTACCCAAATGTAATGACTGCAACAGTGAATACACTCGGAACATCTACATTTATGATAAGTGTACACAACTGTACTTTCCTCTCCTTCATGCCAGAAGTAATGACTGAGCTATCTTTGAGTCAGACCATTCACCTACCTGTTTTTTTGTTTTGTTTTCTCTCTATATCCTGGAGCAAAAATGAAAAGACCCTACCTTCCTCAAATGTGCATAGACGACGGGGAGTTTATCTGGGTACAACAAAGGAGTTTAGAAAATTTTGTCTGTTTTTTGCTAAGAGTATGAAAGGAAAAATAGTTTTAATTAGTAAACACTTTGAAAATGTCTTACACATTGCATTTACTACTGCTATTCTGCTTATAGTAAAGTTTCCCCAGAGAATGTCAACGGCCATTCCACCATAGCCACCACAGCATTCCTGAGGGGAGTCTGTATCGAATCCATTTTAGAAGCAGCTTAACTGGTTTTCAGTTCACACTTTTCCAAACATTATAGTCTAGGTGTTGCATATTGTGCTAGTGCTGCATTTGCCCCTACCATCTTACAACGCCTGCTGTCTTAAATCACCTTTTTACGGCCAGACACGCACTGCAGTTATGCTTTGGGAGTCACCCACAGATGAGTACTACAGCTGTGAGTAGTATGATGAGCATAGTATGGTTATGTTAGGAATTCGCCATAAATGCAGATGTTCCGTTACACTTAGTTGAGTGCCATGTTCTCCTCCTCCTCCTCCTCTTGTATCTTTGACACCCTAGGGGTGGGGGCAAGCTCTGTTTAATCTGTTATCTTTCCTCTTATTTCCCTACAAGGCCCTCATCACTCCGTACTTAATGTTGCTATTACTTCCCAGGGAAAAAAATCAAGGACTTCTGGGTAGGCTTGTTTGTCTGGAAAGACAAAAGGGTGTCCCCTTCTAGTCCACTCATGTTGTGACACTGGGGGTCAAGCTCCAGGCATAGCAAAGGCAAGAAAAGATCTAAAGATGGCATTGTCGAGTGTCCCTTTTGTACCACTCATTCAAATTATCTTGGGAAAAGTACACCTTTGGATGTGGAGCTGACCATCGGGCTACCTGCAAACAGGATATCCCATACTTGATGTACTGTCTTTGGTTTTCATATCCCTTAACCCTAGTGCAGGATTGTTGTGCAGTCTCAGAAGGGGTGTATTGGCTATGAAAATGGTAGCTTGTGTGGAACCATCATATATAAGCATGTTGGGAGATACCCTGAGAGTCTCCTCATAGATCGACTGATAATTGAGTACTCCCATATTTATTATGTAAGAGTAGGAGATTTAATTGTTCTTAAGGAAGTTAAGAATGTGGCATGATGACTAATGTTTTAATGAGATTTTCTTGAATTAGTCTTCATTGGGCAGTGAACTTCCAAAGCAGTAATGGCAGATTACATCTTTTTTTTAATTTGATACCAGTGACTTGCTACAGATCTCACCTTCACCCATGCACACATATGTAGGCCATGTCGTAATCACATATAAAAAAGTACAGGGCATCTCTCCAAGCTTTCTTAAATCCCTTTTTCTTTCCCTCGTTTTCAGGCAAACTGTTTTGTAAGAGACCTTTTCATTTTTCTAGAAATCCGGCTTTTCAAATCTCTGTGATTAGGAAATGGGAGGAAAAAAATGAACTGTACCGAAGAGCAGAAAAATTAGTGTAATTGATCTAGGAAATTGGTATTCCCTAACAGTACACTATGTATGAACTCTGCATTCCACTTTTCAGATTAAATGAATTTGAATGTCAGCATTGTAAATTGGTGATGTTTATTTAAAATGCAGCTGATCTCTTGTAAAGGCAGTTGTGCGTTAAAAATAAGAACAAAAGAGAAGTACTATATTACTCAGTTTAAACAGTAGTGCTTTACAGTTTGTATTTCTCTTAGTAGAAGAATGTCGTAAAAAGCACAGTACTAACAAGTTTACTGAATCCCTGGAATTGTACCTTCCAACCTAAACACCAGCTATGAATTTAGTAATGGATTATTAAATACAAACATAAATTGTAGTACTGGATGGTTTAAAAGGGGGAAATATTGATTTATTGTCTTGGTTGAGACGAGGCAGAGTTTGAGTACAGTTTTTTCCATATATTTATCACTGGTTTAGATGTGTTAATGTTAAAAGAATTTTAAAGTAAAAATAACTCCTCTTCACTTGTCGTTCTCACATACTTAGAATTTTGTTAGGTTGCTTGAAAATGTGTGAAAAATAATTCAGTGTGTGTTATTGTTAGGACAAGAATGCAGTATAGCAGAAGAAACTATTTACTTATAAATGTACTTGACCGCATTCTTTCATCTGTACTCAACAAGACTTGATTACTTTAATTAGCACAATAGATTCGAAGTATACCCCTCCCCAATGGAGGCAGCTAATTATTTTTCTGTAAAGTACTCTAGAGACCAGAAGTTAAAGGTATCGTAGCATGATTGTTAGGTGCTGGGATCCTAGTCTAGAAGTGTAGGTTTGCATATCGTCATATCCATTTTGCATATGCAGGTGGTACCTCACAATTCAACCACTTCGCAACTCAAGCATTTAGCAATTTATCACATTTTCAGCTGCCCAGTCATCCCACAGTTCAACCACCATCTCTCAGTTTGACCCGGAAAGGAGGCTGAAAGGTTGTTCATTGTTTCCTGTTGTGTTTTTTAAGTGTTGTGAAGAAGTAAAGAAATGGGGCTAAAGAAGAGTGATACTGGCAGGAAAACTAAGTGTCTGAGCATTGAAAAGAAGAAAGAAATCATAGATAAAATTGAAAGAGGAGGGTAAAATAGGATGAATAGCAGAACAGTGTGGCGTGCCTAGGTCTACTGTCTCAACATTTTGGAAAAACAGAGACAGCATCATGGGTGATAAGGTGTCAAAAGGAGCAACAAAGGTTTTGGACAAACACAGAGAAACAATTCATGAAGATTTGGATAAGATGCTACTTGTCTGGATCCAGGAGAGGCAGATGAAGGGAGATCCAATAACTCAGACCATGATCTGTGAGAAAGCTAAGCTCATGTTTGAAGACCTACAAAAAATAAATAAATAAATTAACTCCAGGAAGTAGCTCACAGCAAAGAAAGGAATTAAAAGCAAGTAGGGAATGGTTCCACAGATTTAAAAAAAGTGGCTTCCACAGTGTTCCGAGATGAGGAGAGCCAGCTAGTGATGACAAAAAAGGTACACAGAAGTTTGTCAAGAAATATGGAGAATTGATAGAGAGAGAAGGCTATCTGCCAGAACACATGTTTAATTGCAATGAAACAGAGCTTTTCTGAAAGAGATTGCCAAAAGCTTGGATTCCAGGTCACAAGCCCAGGAAAATAGGCTGACACTCCTCCTGGCATTAAGTGGCAGTGGAGACTTCAAGCTGAAGCCTCTGCTGGTGTATTACTCAGAAAATCCAAGATGCTTTGGAGAAAAGATTATAAAATCAAAACTGCTTGTAATGTGGAAATCAAACACCAAAGCTTGAGTAGACCAGTCAGTTTTCAAGGATTGGATTTTTGAAGAGTTTGCTGCAAGTGTCAAGAAATATCTGACAGAACAGTTTGCCAATGAAAGCTCTTCTGCTTCTGGATAACGCCTCTGCCCACCCATGAGATTTGGAGAAAATTCTTCAGCTAGACTATGATTTCGTTAAGGTTCAGTTCCTGCCTTCCAACACAACTTCTCTCATTCAGCCTACGGATCAACAAGTCAATGCCTGCTTCAAGAAGCTCTACACAAAAGCACTCTTCTCAAGGCTCTTCAGCGTGCCCCATTCTTCAGAAGCATTCTTCATGCCATATCATTCATCAAAAGTGCCTGGGGATGGAGTGTCCCGGAAAGCCCTTCGTGCAGCATGCATCAAACTAGTTCCTTCCTTTTCCCAGGGCGAAATTGTGGTCGAAGCAGCTGAAGTGTTGCAAGACATTGTTTACTGCTGCAAGGCCATGGCGACAAAGTAGCAGTGGAGGAACTTACAGCACTTTGCAGTGAGCAGTTCCAAAAAAAGAAAGAGAAATTTCTTCTGAAGATGAGGACGCCAGGGAAAAAGGACCTGTGCCATCAGCTTGCATTAAAGAACTTTTATCCAACTGGGAGAAGGTGCAGGCTACAGTCTTGCAGTGGCACCCCAACACACGTGACTTCAACAGGATGATGGACTTGTTTAACAACACAGTCATGCACCACCTCAAAGCCATCCTGAAAAAAAGAGGGAGAGACAAGTCACCCTGAACAAATTTTTTTTCCACTGCCACCTGCCAAAAAATAGAGGGAACGAGCAGGACGGGGTGAAGAAGACTCCACTTCCAGCAACTAAAGACTAAGTGGACTCTGTAAATAGTGGAAGTATGGTGGCTCATATTCAGTTTTTGGCATGGACGCTGGTGGGGCTGGGCATTAAAAATGGGCACAAGTGTATGATCCCAACTCACCTGAATGAATGAGCCAAGTAGGGGAGCCACTGAGCAAAGTCCTGGAGAGGAATTTAAAAAATAGCTACATTAGTGTATACAGTACTGTGTGCTGTTTCTTTTGGGGGTATGGTTAGGAAAGTGTTGTAAGATGTTCTAAGTTGTATCACATTAAAGAGAACTAAATAAAACATTAATCATAATCAGAGACAGCAGATATTCATTTCATAACTGCTATCACACAATGATGTAATGAGCATGCATTTTAGCTGGACAGGAAACATGTTAGGCTGCATTCTTAGATGGATTTAACATCAAATAAATTTGCATGTGACATGTGGGCCATAGTTTTAGAAGTGTACAGTTGCCCTCCATTCCTCTTCCGTCTCCTCCAGAGATGTTCTACACTTCAAATCATGGTGAGGTGCACTTCTTAAATTTTTTTTAGTGTATTTTTTAATTTTGTTTGGGCCGGGAACGAATTAAACCATTTTCCATACATTTGTATGGGAAATGGCATCTCACAATTTAACCATTTATCAATTCATCACCCATTCTAGAATGGATTACAGTTGAATTGTGACACCCCACCTGTAAAGTGCAACTCCTTTCAAGTTGCTTAACTTACTGTTGCTTCTAAGTTTCTTGTGAAGTAGAATTCTGGTTTTAATTTGCTGCACAAAATGTCATTATTGTTAGTGCATCGAAATTCAGTAAGTATTTTTAAAATGGCAGTTTATCCACTGTCTCATTGTTCTGTAGTGGAGTGTTGCTGTCCAGTGCATTGAGGGGTTTTACATCAAGATCACCAAGATGAGAGTTGTGAAATCCACTCTAATTTGGAAGAACAGACTGGACATGAAATTTCAGTTCTGTGTTCATATGGTAGCTAAGCAAGCAGTAATGCCCAACAAGAGTGTGTTTTATTGTGGAAGTAATGCCCATCCATGGGTGTTCTGCACTGTCGGGACTCTACACCCCTAAAGGACATTATTTTCACAGTAACACACACCCTAGAGGGCATTATTGCACTTGGAGAATGGGCTGTCTCTAAAATTGTTTTACTTACTTTTCATTTTTTATTACCATATTTTATATATGTTTGATGTAAAATAGTTCCTCTGCCTAATGTTTCAAAGTTACTGTAGAATATGTAAATGGTGTTGAAGGAAGAATTTTACATCCAAAATATGTAGTTTAAAAATATCTAGATATTTACTTTATTTTTGGTCCCTTACTCCTAAATGTGTGGTGTGTTGCCAGTGACTGGGGACTGAAGTCACTAAATAATGACATACATTTGACTTAAAGATTTTGTTTCCTTCAGAAAATTCATGTCAACGCAAATTCTGTTGTTCAAGCTACTTTGTAATTTTATAACAACATTTAAAATCTGTTCCTATTTTTGACCCCTTGTTTCCCCCTTTATTTCAGGCTTTATCCAGATTTCTTGGGCTAAAAGGTTGAGGTATGCAAACCTCTTTACTGATGCTGCCACTGGGCCATCGATCACTCTCTTTCTCACACACATATATGTACACACACACACACACACACACTTTACACTTGCTAAACGGCAGAAGCGCTGTTTAGCGAGCGTAAAATAATGGTGGCTGTTGGAATATTTTCATTCCGAGCTCCACAGCAGCGGACTCGTTTTTCAGTGGGCATTACCTGTAGATTAACTCCCAATCAGGGTGAGATCTACAGTTAGCTCATTCTCCAAGCTCATTGTAATCCCCTCCTCTTCAAAAGTTATTCCATTTTGGTGAAAGGAGTATTTTCGTGCAGTGTCCTCATTTGAAAAAATGCTTTTCACACATTGTAAAGCTGGCTATCATGTCATTTGTACGGTATCTCAAACAGAGCAGAGTTTTATTTACACATGTGCAGGTTTCATTAAACATCCTTAATTTTCACCCTTCAGGTGCCCCTCTTTTTGTTTATTGACTCCACAGTTTGGTATTCACTTCAGGTCCATGCACAGCATGGATGTGCCGAGTTGTCTAAACTGGATTTTTGAGATTTCTTCATTGACACAGAGTGACCATGTGGGTCTTTTTCTTTATAGTTGTAGGGTGGTAGAGTACTGCAAAAGATTTGGTGGGAAGGTTAATGGAGTTCATTTTAAAAGTGGATGCAGATTTGTCTCCCTCATAGCTTACTTTTCTTTCCCATTGTAGTGGCATTAGTATTCTTGACAGATTGGCTTTGGGTGAAAGATGCACATTTCTACTACTGTTTTGGGTCTTGGCATATAGACTGAGCAGTCACACCTTTTTTTAAAGTTTATTAATGCAGACACAATTCCTTGTACTTCAGACAGCAGTGATAGTAAGATGAATTTTTATTACTGTAAGCCTCTTGAGTACATATCTTACTTTAGAAGAGACTACTATTTTGTTTGGCTACTGGATAAAAGCTTAGAAGAGTATTACAATTTTTGTTTTCCAGAACAACCTGTAGAAAGAAGCTTCTATCATGTCTGTCAGATATTGAACAAATCTGGTATAGAAATTAAGGACATGTAACTAGTGATGGTAATTTCTTTTTCATCTTGAACTTATTTTTTCCATTTTTACCTGTACTTAGTACTACTACATTACAGTAGAGAAAATTGTACTAGTCAAAATCAACAAGGAATTATTCATGTTTTGGTAACAATCTGCAATTACTTTATTTTAAAACACATACAGGCACACATGAGCAAAATTAACAGTTGGATGAGTGATAAGCATTCAGGTTCATAGTAGTATTGCACTTATGAGTATACGCCTTCTTATCTATTTTTATACTCCATGTGGAGTAGCCTCGACTTACTTTTCCAAAATTGCTTGCCTGCAGACAGCAGTAGTCTCCTGTCTTTTTCAAGTCGCACCTAATAAACCTAGCTAATATCTTGAGGAGGAGAGTACCCTAGTCAGTTAAACTTTTATATCCCTCCCCTTTGCAACAATCTTCTCCATTTTTTATTATGTTTATGACCAGTTCCTCCATTGCTCCAAGTAACTGCTTTAAGAATTTTGGTACATATCTAGCTGTAACATTTTTCAGTTTCTTAGCTCTAGTTTCATTCTATCCAGATATTAGCTGCAAGTCCTAACGGCTGAAAATCCTGTGTTTTTCACATCACTGATTTCCATTTTTTCTTGCGGCTTTTCTTAGCTACTGTTACCATAATTATTAACGACGTCTGACAAGTGGAATGCATCCAGCTCTAGGTCAATACCCGAATAAACAGCGCTTTTGTTTTTTTTATTTTTCTTGACAGGGTCTGCTTTATCATAGGACATAGACGACATATTTTTGCCAAATTATAGCAAAAAAAAAAAAAAATGTGTAAACATTTCCAAGCAGAAATTTCAAGTTTTCTGTTTTGAGTCACATATCTGATTAGAAAGCAGATCTGTAATCCAGTAATCAGTGAAGAGATGTATACCCAGCTCCTGTTCCTGTTTTGTTTGCCACCTAAGTCACTTTCCCATCCATTTGCTTAAGTTCTTTAAAGGCTGCACTTGCCAGTTTCCTTTGCAGAATTGATCCCCACCTATCCGGAATATGTATACCTACCAGTTGTAATTTAAAAGGAACATTAACAATTTTCTTGGCAACTACTAGAAGTCCCTTATGTTCCAGCCTTAACACTTCTGTCAGATTGTATTCCCTTTTTTGCAGTCTGCCAGTCAGCCCAATCTTTTCCTTTCCTTAACTAATGTCAGTATTTGACCAGTATTAGGTTTTTGCTGCTGTTTTCTACATGCTGTACTGTGTATTCCGTTTAAGACTAAAATGCCTTTTGGTAGAATATAAAGTGTCTAAGGAATCGTGTATTTGCTTTATCGTGGGAAAAATAGGTTTAAAGTGCTCTATTTCACTACCTTGTTCTACCACCCTCCTCCCAAACATCTGAGTCTACTCATTTCTGATAAGGCTATATTAAATTAAGCACCATTATTTTCCAGTTAGCTTCATGCTTTCCATCCGCAGCTGTATAAATATGCTAATCTGTGCTGCTTGAAAATACTTGAATGGTTTTCTTAGCCCCATTCCACCCTATGCTTTTGTCATTGCTAGCTTTTCTCAGGAAATCTTGGGTTTCTTGTATCACGTATTAAAATCAATTATTGCATTTCTAACAGATTTTAAACATTTTAATGGTAATCACCACCATAAAGGAAGTTACTGCTAGAATCATTTGTCAAGATGTAATTATAACATTTTCTGGTTTCTTAGGTCTAGTTTCATACTGTCTAAATATTGTCTATTAAGTCGTAAGAGATAAGAAATTCAAGGTGGGACACATCCAAAGTCCTAGGTATTTAAATCTCATGTCTTTTTCAAGATTCTGAATATATTGTTCTCTGCCTAAGGGTAGGGACCTCATTTACTTTTAAGGCATTTGCCTTTTCAACATTTACTTTGTAGTCTTGAGAATCTTCCAAACACCTGTAACGTTTCAATTAATTGTCCAGATGTTTGTTTGGATTTTCAAGAAGTACCAAACCATCATCTTCTTAAGTAGCCAATCTGTGCTCTAGTTTCTCATGTAGCATAGCCAATTATATGAAAATCTTATGGCTTCCACCAATGATTCAAGGTACAAGTCAAACAAAACAGAAGATGTGGAACACCCTGGCCTCATACCACTTGCATTTAATTCCAATTTTTATCTGTTAACTGCAGTTTTCTTTCTTTCCAGTTAGATTTTGCTTATCTTAACTCCTATGTCTTGCCTGCTTTAAATTATAATCTGGAAACCACCAATGTTTTTCTACCTTTTCTGTACATGGGATGCTCATTTCTGCTCTTTTTATTGAATTTGAATGGTCTGTTTGTCAAATATAAATACTCTTAAAAACAGGTACAGAAGCAAAACTAGACAGGGATGTATCTTGATGGAGAATTTAAGATATACTTCCCTTTAGTCTTGTTGCCATACTTGTTTTACCTGGCGTAAGTATGAGTTTCAATATTTCCCAATCCTGCTTACCCTTTTTATTCCTAGGTCCTGTGTTAACATCTTTGGTTGAAGTGATTACATCCAGTTTCCAATACAGACAAGTTTTCCCTCATGGAAATGCATTGTTTGTGACACTGCTTCTCCGCATTCCTTTGAGGTAAATTCTGTGAGAAGATAAACTGAACAGTCATCTTAATTCCTTGATGACTCCACTGAATTGCTGTATGTCTTCCTTTGATATGTCACCTGCCCTTCAATATTAAAAGGATAATTCCTTGCTGCAGTAACTGATACGCCTCTCCTTCTGTCTTCTTCTGTTGGCGAAAAGATTCAGTATACCACCTCCCTTCAGAAGAGTCTTGTGTCCAAGAGCACTCAAATGAGTCCCTTGCAACAAACACATAATCTACTTTAACCAAACTAATATACTGAAACACCCTTCTCATCTTCTCTGTTTTTGTCAGACCATTTACATTTCATTAAATTATTTTTAGTTTCCTTGTCATTACAGAGGAAAAATGGATAGTACTAAACTCCTTAAACATTAATTTGACCTGTGGAAACCAAGTCAGCCAGCAATCCGTTATGTTCACTCTAACTCCCTTCTCCCACTCAAAGGTTTTATGATTGCTTTGCATCATCTTCATACCATCTGTTCTTAAAAGAGCCACCAAGTAATATTGTATTAAAACAGTCATTATAAATGTATGCAGTAAAACTTTTATAAAATCCGAAATTAATGTTTTTATTGATAAACATATTTGTATCCCAGCAACTGGGCAAGTTTTGCCCACACTATCTTGAAAAAGTAGCTGAAATATAACATCTGATGTCTGTTCAGTCTTCATCAAACCTGTGGGTCTGGTTTCAGACCTTGAAACCGACTCTGCCATTGGCAAGCTAAAGATTCCAAGCTAGAGCTCCTCCCAGGTACCTCAGGTCTCATTTGCCGCACATCAGCGAAGCATCTTGGTCAGGTTAGAACATCTCATTGGGTGTTTGTAATGTTTTGTTTATGTTGAATCGTAAGTGGCCTTTGCCCAGTCTTTAATTTTCTACCTACCGTTCTTACGGTTTACATTTAAAAAAAAAAGTTTGTCATTTTGTAGTAGCTGTATTGTAGCAGTTTCTACCGCATGGTTGTCCCGCTCTTTTTCTCTGTCTTCCTTTCCTTACTATATCAGAGAAAGCTGACAAGCCCACTTGCTTTAAAAAATGTGCTTCCTGTGGGCACAAAATCCCTGTATCTAATGCCCACAGGGAGTGCATTTATTGTTTGGGTCTTGCCCACTTTGAGGTGGCTTGTTCTATCTGTAGGGCTTTTCTCTCCCTTGTAGATAGAAGAAACAAGTTGGGTCTTAGAGCACTTATTCCCCCTCCTTCTCCAGCTGTTCCTTCTATCTCAGGGGCTCAAACCCCCACCAAAAAGTCTAAGAAGGCCAGAGATCCTAAGAAATGGTCCCCAGATCCCACTGTGCTAGTTGTGTTAGAGCCTCATAAAAAGGCCTCCAAGACATTTGGAGCAGAGTTCCTTGGCTCCAATCTGTTATTTCTTCCTCTCTGCCCCATGGTCCAGCCCCTTCTTCAGGGCCGGAGCTTGTGGTACCAAGTGCGTCTCCTAAGGATGCTTCCCCCAGATATTACTCCAGACCCTCCTCTGTTTCCTCTTCCATCAGGTCCTGTCAGAACTTGTCAGAAAATGAGGTGGACAGGTTGATGAGGACGTTTCTCTGTACACAGATCCAGATGGAGGTCATCCTAGCTCCATACCCTACGGGGACTGCGAGTAAAGCTTCTCCCTGCAGAATAGTTTCTCCTTCTCCGATCCGACCTGACGTTTCGGAGCTCCCAGATCTGTTGGTCCTTAGGTCCAGTTCATCAGGTCCAATAGTCTTTACCTCTTTGAGCCTGACCTCTTCCTTGATTTACTTGGTTCAGAAGCTTCAATGTCCTGTCTAGGAGAATGACTTCAACTCCAAAGTTCTCAGAGCTGTTGCTTCCACTTGATGCCTTGGTGTTCAACAGTTCGGTGCCGACTCCACCCTTGGAACAGAGGGCAGCTGGAGACCGGTGGGTATGGTTTGTTCCTGATACTTTGGAGCAAGCGAGGCTTCCTTGGGACTCCAGGATTCCTTCAGCCTTCAAGGTGATGAAGAGGGTCCCCTCCGCTACTAGGAGACATCCAGCTCCTGCAGTATCGGATGCACCCCTTCTCCTCCTGAGCTCTTCATCAGAGCTCGTCTTCTACCACAGGGACAGTTGGCTGCTCAGGGTCTCCAGAATCTTCCACTTGGGGAAGCCCAGACTTCCACACCACCCTGAAGCACTCCACCGAAGAGGCTTCTTGGAAGAAAAGGTGCAAAAGGAGGCACTTAGATTCTCCAGAGGAATTTCTCACGACAGGCACTGACTTTGATGAAAGGGTGGGGCCCCATAGATCTCTACCCGACATCTCCTTTGGAGACATTTTAGAAATTCTTCCCTAGAGAGGTGGCTGACCAGCCCCAAACCCCATTCCGGATGAGTCATTGTTCCTGTAAGCCTTCGGGACAGGCCCATCTACATCATGGGTGTCGTCGCCCCCCCCCCCCCCCCGCAGACCCCCTAATGGACCTGGTGCCTGCAACGGCATAGAAGGAACCACATGCTGTGGAGCTGCTCCTTAAAAGAGTGGAGAAAATTTTTAGGACCCCCCAGGATAGACCCCACTGGACAAAGGGCATTCCAGTAAATGCCATGTTGGCTGCTGCGGCCACCAAGAAAGAGCTTGCCCAGGAAAGCTCTACTGACCATCCCCCTAATAGGCAGTCTAGGACTATGGACAGATTTGGGAAAAGGGTCTAAACTTCTTCCACATTTGCCTCACAGTGTTGAATTGTCTTTTTCACTTTACGAGGCTATACAGGGACATGCTTAAGGAACTCTCTGGCTTCTAGCCCTGAGTTCATGGTGGCTGAGGAATGGAATTCCTTTACATCCTGCAGGTGAGGGCACCTCTACGATGGCCGGTTCTAGCATTGCCATTCAGCGTCATGCCTGGATGGTGCTTTGTGATTTCTCAGAACCCATTAAGGAGTCATTTGTCAGTGCCCCCTTTGACAGTTCCTTCCTCTTTGGACTGACTGTTCGAGAGAGACTGTCCCACAGCATAAAAGATAGAAAGACCTTGTCTGCCGTGGAAATCTTCTTCTCTACCCTTCAAGGCTCCTTCTCCAGGAATCAACATGGGGGAAAGAAGAAGTGGTTCAGAAACTCCCAGGGCCCTTTCCAGGGTGCTCGGAGAGATTTTTCCCCCAGGGTCAGAGGGGGGAATAATCTGAGTGGTAGATCCTGCCCTTGGGTCAGAGGAGGTCAGCTGAATCTGGGGTCCCTGAATTCTCCTTCAGAGAAATCCTTGCAGCATCCCTGAAGCATTGGCCAACTGTCCGTCTCTGGAGGCAGTCTGGGGACATTGCTCCTTGCACCTAAAAGCCTGGTTAGCCATCACGAACAACTGATGGGTGCAAGGTAATTGTATCCAGAGGTTACTCCATTCCCTTTTCAAATCTTCCCAAGTCAAAACAACACCTCCCCCGATGTTCCACTCAATCAGATGGAGGTGGCAGCTTTGGAAATTGCAAAGTTGCTTCAGAAAAAGTCATCCAGGAGGTCCCCACAGACCAGCACAGATCAGGGATTTGCTCCTGATGATTCTTTTTTAGTTCCAAAGAAAACAGGGGCTCATACTGGACCTAACTTACCTGAACAAACCAGTCAAACACACAAAGTTCAGGATGGTCACGGTTCAGTCCATCCTTCCCTTTCTACAGAAGGACAACTGGATGTGCTCGATAGACCTGAAGTTTTGCATACTATCATATCAAAGTGAAAGGATGCTCCAGAAGGTACCTCTGTTATAGGCAAGGAGCCACTCACTACCAATTTCATGTGCTTCCATTTGGTCTCACCACAGACCCCAGGGTGTTCACTAGTTGCATGACAGTAGTTGCAGCTCACCTCAGACTGCAGGGATTTCACGTGTTTCCTTACCTTGACGACTGACTTCTAGTCCAGGCATCTACTAACTCAGGCCAGGGGCTTTCTCTTGCAGCTGGCCCTAACCTTAGGGATCACTATAAGTCTTCAGAAGTACCAGTTGCAAGCTGTTCAATTGACAGATTTTATAGGAGCCAGCTTGGATACAAACAAAACCCTGGCCTGTCTTCCACTGGACAGTATTCATTCACTAAGGACGCATATCAGGCAAATGTTTAGAGGTTCCATTTCCTCCAGCAAATCTTGTTCTCAGGGCTCTGGGTTCTGTGGCTGCAACAATAACTTTACTACCGACAGCTCACTTACATATGGGATGGGAGTCCTGCAGTGGACGTTGTCAGTTTAGTGCTCCCTTCTACACCATCCTCTTAGTCATCCTATAAGACTGTCTGCAGTGTGCAAAAATTCTCTTTTATGGTGGGTTCAAAATCCAGAAGTGTCTCAGGGCCAACCATTCATTCTTCCCACCCCCATCACCACACAACACGGACGTCTCCCAGCTGGGGTGGGGGTAGTGCATTACCTGGAACGGACAGTTCAAGGCACGTGGACTCCCCAGGAAAACAATCTGCATATCAGCGTCCTAGAGATGAGGGCGGTGCTTTTAGCATTACAAGCCCTTAACTCCCTTCTTCCTTTAGGGACAATTGCTATTCAGACCGACAACATATCTGTGGTGTGGTATGTCAACAAACAAGATGGAACCAAGTCCTACCCCCTTTGTCGAGAAACAATGAGTGTGTGGCAATGGTTTCTCTCTCCGCCAACCACTCTCTAGTTGCAGCGCATATTCCAGGGGACCACAACATATTGGCAGACAGGCTCAGAAGAATACTGTTGATGCCTCACAAGTGGTCTCTGAACCAGTCAGTGGCAAACAGGATTTTCCTCAGATGAGGTCAACCCTGCTGCAACCTCTTTGCCTCTCCCTTCAACAGCAAATGCAGCATGTACTTTGCCCTGATCCATCCACAGGGCAGTCACCAAGAGAGGCTGTAGTCCATGCTTGGCCTTCCAGTATACTTTATACATTACCTACTGTTCCTCTAATTCCCACATTTCTTTAGAAGGCATGCAGGTTGAAGAGAAAAGTGATCCTCCTTGCCCCCTTTTGGCCCCGACAACTGTGTTTCACCTTCCTGTGGTCTCATCTAATTTGCTGTCCGTGGACACTGGAACCTCGTCCAGACCTTCTGTCTCTCCCCTTAGGGCAACTCCGTCCAGATCTTCACAGCTTGAAACTAACAGCATGGTTGCTCCAATTCCGATGATGACTAGACAATCCAGGCTTTCTTCCCCAGTCCAAAAGATTCTGATTTCCTCCCGTAAGTCCTCTACCAGGGAAATTTATAAAAGTAAGTGGAAAAGGTTTTCCATTAGGGTCCAGCAGCACCACATTGGCCTGCTCATGGCACCCACTTTGGACTTCCTAGCTGGCCTGTTTAATTTGAGGGGCAGTTTTTATATTGTTAAAGTTCAGTTGGCATCCATTTCTGTTTTTCATATTGTAGAAAATGGTGCATCTTTAGCTTCTTCCAGACTTTGCAAAGCTTTTCTAAAGGGTGCGTTCCTTCTTCTACCCCCTGTCAAAGATCCTCCTACTGATGGGATCTTACAATGGTTTTCCAAGCTCTGGCCTTACCTCCCCTTGAACTTGCTGCAAAGGCAGAGTTTTTGTCTTGGAAAACAGCCTTGTTAGTAGCAATTACTTCTGCTGAAAGGGTCTTGGAGCTTGAAGCATTGTCTTCCAAACCCCCTGTCGTATTTTCCATAAAGACAGAGTTATTTTACATACTAATCCCTCTTTCTTACCAAAGTTTGTGTCAGTAAATACCATCAATCAATCCATTAGCCTCCATGTGTTTTGTACCTCTTACATGTTCATAGACAGTTGCACTTCTATCTGGACAGGGCAAAATATTTCAGAAAATATGGGCGCCATAATCGACTCTCCAGCTGACACAAACATCCTTCAAAAAGGTCTCACAGAGACAGGTAACTGGTGCCAGCACCATGGTTTAAAGCTAAATGCCATAAAATGTATAGTCATACCCTTTGGCAAAAACAATGTGCCCACAAATTACCACATAGGCAGAAACCCATTAAGTACAGAGAAAGTTATTAGGGACCTGGGGACCCAAGTTGATAGCAATCTCTCCTTTGAAAACCACATTGCCAAAGTGGTTAGAAAGACCTTCTACATTGCCCACCTCATCACGAAGGGTTTCACATCTAGATCAAGAGAGGTAATCGTGCCCCTTTATTCATCCCTCATCAGGCCCATCATAGAATACAATGCCCCTTTTGGGATGTACCTTACCCGACACCTGCAGCAATTAGAAAGACCCCAAAAGTATCTCACCAAGAGGATCAAGGGTCTCAAACAGATGCCATATGCTGCTCGGTTAAAAAAACTCCAGATCTACTCAGTTGCATACCGCCTACTTCGAGGCAATCTGTGCCTGACATACAAAGCTATGTCAAATCCAGAATTAATGGACATGCTCCACCTCAGTAAATCTAAATCCCTTAGAGCCACACGCTCGAGGGTCTTGAACCTCAGCACAGAAATAAATAGAACTTGCTGGAGGGACAGGTTCATAACCCAGAGGCCCCTTCGCTCTGGAATAGAATTCCAGTTCATGTGAGGCAGAGCACCTCACTGAATCTCTTCAAGAAGAATCTCGATAGGTGGATGGGGGATCGTAGGTTTGTCCCAGGGATTACTCCCGTGTCACTATTAGACAGAGGCACAGTAAACTAAACCTTAAAAAGGGCACAGTATACTCAAATCAAGGGGTGGCGTAAGCCATACAGAATCAGGCTAGGCTTATAATTGCCCCAGGGCAGATAGCCTAGTATGAACCTAAAATCTGATCTACTGTTTGTGGCTTTCTCATATTCCAAAAAAGGGTAAGCTGTTGTCAAAGCTATTATTACTTGATGTTTAAGGGGGATTGCATTTCTCAGGTTTCATAGGTTTGATGAAGACAAACAGACATCAGATAAAGAAGTTATGTACTCCCCATAATGTTCCATCTGTGTTGTCTAATTCAGTCATCATCAGCTTTCCCTCCCTCCTTCCCTATATCTGAAGGACCTGATGGATAACACTAGGAACCTTTGCTCCTGTTTTGAGCTCCTGAGCATTCTTGTAAGCTCTGTTGCAGTGATGGCGAACCTTTTGGGCTCGGCGTGTCAGAAATTTTGGAAATGCCTTCTTGACTCTGCTGGTGTGTCACCCCCTGTGAACAAAAGAGAAACAATTCTTTACATATTAATTTATTTAAAAACAAACTATAGTCCAGTCATGTGTGCTTCTGTGTATTATAAAAGTAAAAGAAAAATCAGTGACTTAAGTAGACAAAACAATATTTGGTCTGATAACTGGGCTTAAAGTACTGCACCAAAAAAATAACCCTACTTTTAATAGTAATTTTGAGTTAAACTGAAAAAATATGGAACACACTGCATTTGATTTGATTAACATCAATTAATGACTTTTTTTGTTGCTGAGTTTTAATAGATAAGTGCAGGGTCACATATTTGTTGTGTTTTTGTTCATTTGGTTTCTTTGGTAACTCAGGTGTTGGCGAACGCTGGTGTGTCACCCAAAAAGTCGTGGAATGTCACAGGTTTGCCATTACTGCTCTGTTAAGTATGTATTTCCTTTCTGGGAGAATTGGCAGCAAACCTGAACTGAGGTATCTGGGAGGAGTGAGGCAGTATGGGTAGGGTGGGAGGAGCTCTAGCTTGGATTCCTTAACTTGCTGACGGCCAAGTCGGTTCTGAGGTTGGAACAGAGACCCACAAGTCTGTTGAAGACTGAAGCAGATGACACAGATGGAACCTTATGATGAGTACATAACTTTTTTCTTCATTTACAAAAATCTTTTCCAGGAATATGAAAAGCATTTACCAAACAGCCTGCAGTTGCTTATTTTCCCTTCCCTCAGAGTCGAATATACCTCTTTCTGCCAAACCCATATTTTTAATTCACAAGTCCATTTTCCCATAAACTTGCATTTGGCATCGAGTCACTCTTAGTAAGAGGTGGTACATTTATGGTCTCAAAAATTCAGTACGACACAGTTTAATTGGCATTACCCTTGCTAAGACTTTTCTCAGGTACAGCCAGCAGGTTGTTCTACTGACTTAAACAACAGCAATATTAAACTGGACTCTGCTGAACCATATCCCCTCCATATCTATAATGTGCACACATACTTGCTGAACTATTAATAACACCCCTTCGATAGGCAGTCATGACTCTTATTTGGTAATTAAGACATGACTCAGGATTGGAGCCGTTGCCAAGTCAGTTCTCAGATCAGGAAAAGTCACTTTAGTAGGCAATCATAGCAGTCTGATACTATGCTTGTAGAGTTACTCTTTAATGTGCAGGCATGATATTTTAAATTTAATGACAGAATTAAAAATTACTAATAGGTGGATAGATTTCCTGTCAAAACAAATCTTCAGCTTAATTTGACAATTTAGTAGCAAAACTCTAGGTTAAAATAAGTCAATTTTACCAACTAATATTTATATCTTCTTTCTTTATTTGTAGCCCCGGATACCCTAGAAAAAATAAGAAAAGTTCCTTAATTTCCCACAGTTCATTCCTTGTAGAAAAGTCCTGCAATTGTTGGGAACACACTGCCTCTGGGTGAGGGTTTCTGTTTTTTTTATAGGAGCTGAAGTATAAGAAGCCATCTCCTTCAGGAAAATGAAGTGCTTCTTGTGGATCCAGAAGTACTTTTTGCACTAGCTGCAAGTTGAAATGTGCTGGATAAATAAACTAGAATCTGACTGTTTTTTGTTCACAGTTTGATTACAGAAAGGAATCATGCCCTCTTCTACATCATTGTAGTTAAAAAGGTATTCTCAATATTGCTACCAGTTTTGATTATCACCCAGGCTGTTAAATCTTTGTAAGAATTTCTTCCTTTTTGGCATACAGTTCTATTGTAATTGTTATGGAATATGCTTGGTGCATACTCAGAAGTTTCCTGATGAGGTAGAGTCTGAAATGTTAAAGTGAGCTTTAGATAAGGAGGGTTTGTTTGCCTCATGTACTACTCTTGTCCTCAAGCATTTTGATGGGAGAGGGAAATTAATTAGTGAGCTTCTAAGATTTTTTGGCCTCTCTTTTTAAATCTCCCAAGTCTTCTTTTCCTTTCAAGCCAAATGGAGAACAGAGAGAGATAGGAGGAGGGGAATAACAAAAGATAAGGACCTTTTCCAAAAAAAAAAAAAAAAAAAAAAGGGCAGTCTCCTCCTCCTGCCCTTACCTCGCAAAAGTCTGTCCCAGAAACTTGTTCTTTACATTGCCTTTTGGGAACAGATTGTTTGAATCTTGGTTGCTAAAATTGATGCAGGAGGATTACATTTGGCACTGGATAAAAGTACTTCCTTTCAGAGTTTATTTTGAATCAAGCCATCATTTTTCCATTCTCCTGTCAAAATCCTAAGAACCAGGGAGAAAAGATTCTATGTACTCTGACTTATGCCAGTTCAGCTTGGGTACTATCCAGGTAGAATTATTTTTTTAGAAAAGAAATCTGATTACTTGCCTCCCATTTTAGTAGAATGAATTTAGACAATTAGAACATGTTCATGGAGAGAGGATATCCTATTAAATTTTTTAGAGACATTAGTAATCCCATTTTCGTAGAATGGGGCTCAAAGTACAAGCCCCTTTTACACAGAAAACAAGGAGATAATGGGAAATAAAAGCAGGGATGTTGTAATATCCATATTGCAGGGTTATAGCAAGGTCCTCATTTTAGAGTACAGTGAATGTGCACAGAAAATCAAAGGCATTGTAAATAAAAACTGGGATATTTTCGGTACATATTCTCCAGTAATTGACATCTTGGAAGCTAGACTGACTTTGTTTTCAGAACAGTAGTAAATGTAAAACAAACCCTTGAACAGAGTAATACACTGAGGTCTAATACAATGGTGTGTTTAGAAACTAGTAAAAGTGGAGCGTGTAAACAATGCTCTGCCATTTTAGTCAAGGAACAAATTACGCTGGACAGTGGTTTAAATAGTAAGCTAAAGTTTGCCAAAGGTAATCGTAAAACCTTTGCGGTACATTGCTATATGTGAAGGCTGTACTTGTTTTTATGTCAGAAAGACAGAACATGCTCTATACAAAAGAATTTATGAGCACACGCATGACATCAGAACTAAGATTATCAGTAATGCATTATGTAAGCACTCTCTGAGTTGTAAAGGGCAATGTAAATATAAAGTTTGGTATAATAGAAAGAGTTCCCTTTGATCCCAGGGGCAAAGATTGTGAAACTAAGTTAGAAGTAAGAAAACTCGTATGGTAATTCAAATTAAATGTGATAAATTTGCCAGGGTTAAATGAGATAGTTTCCATTCATTCTGCCTTAAAATTGCAATCAGTACAAGAGGTCTTGTTGGTTTTTATGTGGATCGTAATTAGCTTAATACAAGTGTTTTAATTTCATTATTTTTATTTTTCAGTATTGAAGTTGTAATTTTGCATAAGTGGAACGAGGAAGTACAGAGAGTATACAAAGAAAGAGGTTGGCAAAGAAGTGGGATTGTCAGAGAGATGAAGAAAGTACCAAATTAAGGAAAGATACTGCAGTAAACCACGTTCAAATACAAAATAGGAACAGTATATAAAAAACGAGCACTAGAAATGTTCACAGTTTAAAAAAATAAAAAAGTGCAGATGCAAATAATAATAATAAAGACGTGCAGATGCCAATAACAATAAAAATAAAGTGCAGATGCAAATAGCAATAGAATAAAAAAGTGCAGATGCAAATAGCAATAAAAATAAAAAAGTGCAGTTGCAAATAGCAATAAAAATAAAAAAGTGCAAATAGCAATAAAAATAAAAAAGTGCAGATGCAAATAGCAATAAAAATAAAAAGTGCATATGCAAAAAGCATAAAAATAAAAAGTACAGATGCAAATAGCATAAAATAAAAAAGTTCAGATGCAAATAGCTTATTTGCATATGCACTTTTTTATTTTTCTTAATCTTTGAACATTTCTAGTTTTCATTTTTTATTCAGATGAAGAAAGTAGACAGGAGTATAAAGAGATGAGGCTTATGGCAAAGAGAGAGGTGGCAAAGGCTAAGGATAAGGCGTATGGAGAGTTGTATGAAAGCCTGGACACTAAGGAGGGAGAAGAGGACCTGTACCGATTGGCTAGACAGAGGGACCGAGCTGGGAAAGATGTGCAGCAGGTAAAGGTGATAAAGGATAATGAGGGAAACTTACTCACAATCTAGGAGAGTGTGTTGAGCAGAAGGAAAGAGAACATTGAGGGGCTGATGAATGAAGAGAATAAGAGAGAGAGAAGGTTGGATGATGTGAGGATAGTGAATTAGGAAGTGCAATGGATTGGCAAGAAGGAAGTAAGGACAGCTGTGAAGAGTATGAAGAATGGAAAGGCTGTTGGTCCAGATGACATTGTGGAAGCATGGAGGTGTTTAGGAGAGATGGCAGTGGAGTTTTTAACCAGATTGTTTAATTAAATCTTGGAATGTGGGAGGATGCCTGAGGAATGGAGAAGTGAAGTGTTTTGGTACTGTTTTTTTAAGAATAAGGGTGAAGTGCAGAGCTGTAGTAACTACAGAGGGATAAGATTGATTAGTCACAGCATGACGTTATGGGAAAGAGTAGTGAAAGCTAGAAGGGAAGTGATTAGTGAACAGCAGTACGGTTTCATGCCAGGAAAGGGCACTAGAGATGCTATGTTTGCTCTGAGAATGTTGATGGAGAAGTATAGAGAAGGTCAGGAGTTGCTACATTGTGTTGTTTTGGACTTGGTGCAAGCATATGACAGGGTGCCTAGAGAGGAGTTGTGGTACATGTATGAGAAAGTCGGGAGTGGCAGAGAAGTACATGAGAGTGGTACAGGATATGTACGAGGGCAGTGTGACAGTGGTGAGGTCTGCGGTAGAAGTGACGATGCGTTCAATGTGGAGGTGGGATTGCATCAGAGATCAGCTGTTAGCCCTTTATTTGCAGTGGTGCCGGACAGGTTGACGGATGAGATTAGACAGGAGTCCCTGTGGACTATGATGTTTGGGGATGACATTGTGATCTGCAGTGAGAGTAGGGAACATGTTGAGACCCCAGAAAGGTGCAGATATGCTCTAGAGAGGCCAGGAATAAAGATCAGCAGGATTAAGATAGACTATATATGTGTGAATGAGAGGGAGGATAGAGGAATGGTGAGGATGCCGGAAGTAGAGTTGGCGAAGGTGGATGAGTTTAAATACATGGGATCAACATTTCAGAGTAATGGTGAGTGTGGAAGAGAGTTGAAGAAGAGAGTACAGTCAGGGTGGAGTGGGTGGAGAAGAGTGTCAGGAGTGATTTGCAACAGACCGATACCAGTAAGACTGAAAGGGAAGGTCCTACAAGAGGGTAGCTGTGTTATATGTACTGATGGCATTGACGAAAAGACAGGAGTCAGAGCTGGAGGTAGCAGAGTTAAAAATGTTAAGATTTGCATTGGGTGTGACGAGGATGGACTGGATTAGTAATCAGTATATTAGAGGGTCAGCTCATGTTGGAGGGTTTGGATACAAAGTCAGAGATGGGATATTGTGTAGGTTTGGACATGTGCTGAGGCGGGATGCTGGGTATATTGGGAAAAGGATGCTAAGGATTGAGCTGCTAGGTAAGAGGAAAAGAGGAAGGCCTAAGATAAGGTTTGTGGATGTGGTGAGAGGTGACAGAGCAAGATGCAGAGGACAGGAAGAAATGGAAACAGATGATCCGCTGTGGTGAACTTTAATGGAAACAGACGAAAGAAGAAGTATTGAATTTGTAGTTAATTGAAATTATTTAAATATAAGGTAAAGAACTGTTTATATTTATTGAAAGTCTTTGCCAGTGTTCTGAACATGATTAATTATTTTGGATTACATGTAGCTGTTCCTTTAAGACAATTTGTGTAAAAGGATATGATGTATTCAGGTCACAGATTCTGATGAAGTTCAAGGTCAGGAACAAAAGCATTTAATCTGTTTTTATTTTCATTAAATGTTCAATGTTTCGTCACATTACATATCCGAGTGCTGTGGCAGTTGTCTTCTCCATTTTGTTTTTTTATATATTACATTATTCACAAGTATTCAAGGTCTTGTAGGCTAACCTAGTAGTGATTCCTGAGTGGTTTGGTGTTTTGTACGTTGTATGCCAGGCTGTGTTCGAAGTAGGAGTAGAATTTTTCATGTGTGTGTAGTTAGCTGCAGGCTTTTCCCACTTTAGTTTGCATAAGGTTGTTTGCTTCCAGTTAGCGTAGGTTGTTTGCTTGCTTTTTACTATTAAAGATGGATAAGGGTTTTAAGAAATGTGCTGCTTGTGATAGACGCTTCCTTTGTAGGATTCATTCAGTAAGTGTGTATGTTGCTTTGAGGACTGCCCAGCTCAATTCTTCTTGTTCTGTTTGTGAGGGGTTCCGGCCCAAGGCTATAAACGAGAGGAGGGCAAAGCTCATTTTCAAAGGTCTCCTCCATAATGTTGCCTCTTCCTGTGCTCTAGAGGGTAATTTGGGCAAGAGACACCGTTCCTTTTTCCAAGGACTCCAAGACTTTGATAGGGAAGCTTAAGAGGCCCTTCTCTCTCTTTGCAGTTAGTCCGCAGGACCTAAAGATCCCAAGACCTTGAAGTGCCCAGGTGGCCTTGGCACAGTCTCCTCAGAATCAGTCGACCTTTGTTCCGACACCAAGTAAGGCTGTTCCTCTGGCCCTCAGTGTGCCAAGTCCCTTTTTGATAAGGGGAAATAATTTTGAATCGTCTGATGTCTAAGGATAAGGTGAAATAACTTACGCAAACACACTGAGGTTTTGTGCCCTTTGTCTTATGGAAATGGGGTAGAACAGTATCAAAACAAACTTTTTAAATGTCTCAAAACTGCATCCTGCTCTGCTGTGAGTGACACTGAAAAACTTTACAAGGCAGGCAGAAGCACATTTTGCAAGGATAGACCCCCTCCTCTGTGGTAGTCTTTAAGCGTGTACTGCCTAGAGTATTTGTGAAGCAGCCACTTGGTGCTCCTTTCTCACCTTGGCTGTACGCTGTAATTTGAGATTTAGTATAGAAGCAGAGCAGGATTCAAGGAAGCAAACCTGTAGGCTTCATCTTCATGGTAGATATTTGCAGGAACTACAGCTGTGCTTTACACTTTCTAGATGGGATTACTTTGGGACTCATCTGATTAGTCTGGAGTTCTGCTTCAGTGACCCATTCAAAGTAGTACAGGATTATGCACAGTGCTTGTTAGCAGTAGATATCTCAGTGGGATCTGTGCTACAGTAATAGCTTCCACACTCTTTTACCCAGTAGGAAACTGTATCCCACAAAGGACAGTATTTTAGCTTTTGGTTGAGGTGGAAAAGGTGCCAAAATGCAGAAGAGGCAACCTTTCCCTGCTTGACACCTGCATAGCTTAGTCAATGTAAGGGCTAAGGACTGCAGCTGTCTCTTTTCATGTAAAGCTCAGGCTGGGGGGTGGGAGAAGTTACCCCTTCATCTTAGTGTATATGGATAAAAAAAATGAGCATGGCCTGCTCCCTTCACAGGGCTTATCCCTCTTCCTTCATCAGCTTAAAAGAACAGAAGATAAGTCAGACTGTCTGTGCCTGTCTTGTCCAAGTTCCAGGCATACACCTTCACTTGTAAGAGGACTCTCTACATGCAGACAAGTGCAAATAATGTGGCCATAAGCTCTCCACAGCTGATGGACACACTGTGTGAATTGTATGCTAAGGAGTTGCCCATCTAGAGTCCTCCTGTTTCGTCTGCCCAGGCTTCAGTCCCAGTGCATTGATGGACAGAAGAAACAAGCTGATTTTATAAGGGCGTCTTTCCCCTCCTGCCACCAGGGCCCAGGCCTCTATTCTGTCTCCACCCCTGCCTCTGGGACTCAACCTCCCACCAAGAGGGACAGGGACAAACACAAGGACAAGCTAAGGAAGCTGTCCCCTTATCGCTCGTCCTCCACTGGTCCACGAGCCAAGGTCCGCTCATCTCCACTACCGGAGTCTTCCTGGCTCTATTCCCCTCATTTCTCCCCAGAGCCAGAGAAGTTTCAGATCCGTTCACTGGCCCCGGCTTCACCTCACCGACTCTCTAGGCTGGTATCGGTGGAATCTTCATCCTGATCCACCCGCAGCCTTTCCGAAGTGGAGATGGACAGGATTATGCAGAGATTTATCTGCACCCAGATACAAATAGTAGACTTGCTTGCCTCCTCTCCCTCTGGAGCAGGGGGTATGCAGTCCGTGTTCCTTCCAATTACTCCTCCTTTGATCCAACCCCCAGTTTCGGAGCCCTTGGATATGAGGATTCTTGGCGTTGGTACTGACGGTACCTTGTACCTCAACGGCTGCCATTACCTTGAGTAGGTTGGATCCAGTGAGCTTGGATCCGTCCAGCTCTCGAATTTTTCAGAGCAGAGCCTTCCAATCAGAGTCTCGGTGCCTGGAGGTTCGGCTCTTGCTCCCCGTTGATCCAGAGGGTGGCAGATGCACTTGTAGCCACTTCTCAGATGGTTCACTCTCTTTCAGCGTGGTGGAGAGGGTTCTCTCGATCCCATCGAGACCCTTGACGATCTCATCATCAGAGTCCACCCTGACTCTGTTTCTGGTACGGATTCCACCATCCTGGTATCTCAGGGACAGCCTGCTGCCTCTTCACCCCAGGGAGCTCCTGCATGGGAGCAGCCGGATGTTATTGAGTCCTCCCCAGAGACTCTCCCTGAGGAGGTGCCTTAAAAACATACATGCAAGAGGAGGCACATTGACTCCCCTCTGGAGTCCCTCATGGAGGATACCGATTTGGAGGAAGGGTAGGGTTCCTCCCAGTCACCCCCTCAAGGACATCATGGAGATCCTTCATCAGCAAGGGGGGAGGTGGTCTGCCCAGAAACCCAACTTGGATGAATCAGTGTTCCTGGAGGCCTTTGGCGCAGGACCCTCTACATCCTGGGTGTCCCTTCCTGCAGATCCACTGGTAGATCTAATTACATCTCGGGCATGGAAGGAGCCGGACACAGTGGAGCCGATCCCCAAACGCCATGACAAGTTATTGAGTGCTCCTTCAGATAAGACCTACTGGCCCAAGGGATCCCCCGTAGATGCCATAGTAGTGGCAGCGGCCACTAAGAAGGAGCTCCCCCAGGCGAGCAACACGGTCCATCCACCAGACTGTGTCCAGGACGGTGGACTGATTTGGGAAGTGGGTGTATGCTTCAGCCACGTTTTTGGTACGTGTGTTGAACTATATGGCACACGTAATTAGACTCCAGCGAGATCTAGTCATGGAGATAGCTGATTCTACCCCAGGGTCCATGATGGAGGACAAGAAAGTTTTCTCTTCTCACATGGCCACCCTCAAGTTGCTTGCTAACACCTCTATGCAGCTTCTCTCTCATGCCTCTGAGGTTTCCGCTAGAGCTGCCAGGACAGGCATTGCCACCAGGCATCACGCATGGCTGTGGCTCTCTGCATTCTTGGAGCCATTTAAGGCATCTTTTACTAACAGCCCGTACAATGGTTCAACCCTCTTTGGAAAGTTGGTACGTGACACTGTTGTCTTGAGTGAGAAGGACAGGAAACCTCTGTCTGCCATCTGGATCCGCGTCTCCACCCCCAATGAATCTTTTCAAGGAATCGGCAGGGGGCAAAGAAGATATAGTTCCAAAAGTCTCAGAGCTACTCCCAGGACACTCAGAACTCATCTTCCCCTAAAGGCAGAGGGGGATTTGATGAATGCTGCTGCCGGGGCAGAGGGGGTCCAAGGAATCAGGGGTCTCGACAGCCTTTCTTGGATAGGCCCGCACAGTAGCCCTGAAGGGTTGCCCAGCTGCTCAGCTCTGGAGGCAGTTGGGGAATGCCTCTCACTACACCCAACAGCTTGGGAGTCTATTACAGACGATTGTTGGGTGTGGCAGATCATATCCAGAGGCTATTCAGTCCCACTCCTTCATCCACCACTCCCACCCAAGTACCTCCTGGACATCCCACCCGCGCAAAGGGAGGAGGCAGCAGTGGAAATTGCAGAGCTGTTAGAAAAGCGAGTCATCCAGCCTGTCCCCCTAGACCAATCCAGATTAGGCATCTATTCCAGATTTTTTTTAATGCCAAAAAAAAAGTGGGGGACTTAAGACACATTCTGGATCTTTCCACCTTAAATCTGTTAGTTTCCAAGACCTAATTCAGGATAGATTGAATCTCTCCTGCCCTTCCTGCAGGAGAACAAATGGATGTGCTCGGTTGACCTCCAGGATGTGTACTACCACTTCAAGATGGACAGGCGCTCTCAGAGGTTCCTCCAGTTCCGGCTGGGAGCCAGTCATTATCAGTTCAGAGTGCTCCCCTTTGGTCTCACCACAGCCCCCAGGGTGTTCACCAAAGTGATGGCAGTGGTAGCGGCTCACCTGCATCTGCAGGGCTTCTAGGTCTTCCCTTACCTGGACGATTGGCTCCTTTCTGCCCCTTCCAGGCCTTCTACTCTGCCAAGCAAGGGATTCCCTTCTTCAAATAGCCCATCAGTTGGGCATAAGCATCAATCTCAACAAATGCCTACTGACTCCAGTTCACGTTTTGGATTTCATTGGAACTCGGTTGGACACAAATCAGACCAAGGTTTTCTAACCTCAGACAGAATTCAGTCCTTGATACATCATGTCATGTGTATCCTTCTAGTCCAGTTGCTGATGGCAGAATTGGTCTTACGGGCGTTAGGGTCTATGACAGCCACCATCACCCTCATGGCTACGGCTCGATTGCACATGAGGGTACTGCAATGGATTTTGGCTGTTCAGTGGTCTTTGCTAGATCTTCTGTTTTCTCATCCAATTCATGTATCTCGGGGGTGCAAGGATCCTCTTCTATGGTGGATTTGTTCCCCGCATCTTCTTCGGGGCCATCCCTTTATTCTGCCAGCTTCCTTGGCCACAGTGACCACGGACGCCTCCCTACTCAAGTGGGGGGACATTGTTTGGGAAGGACAGTCCAAGGCATGTGGTCTCCGCACGAGACTGTTGCATATCAATGTCCTGGAAGTGAAGGTGGTGCTCCTAGAGTTGCAAGCTCTCCATGCCCATCTTCCTCTCAGGACAATTGCTATCCAGAAGGACATGTCATTGGTCTGGTACATCAACAAACAGGGGGGATCCAGGTCTTACTCCCCTGTGTCGTGAGGCCATGAGAGTGTTGGAGTGGGTAATCTCCACCAGCTGTTTTCTGTTTGCAACACACATTCTGGGGAGGTCCGACATTCTAGCGGACAGGCTCAGCAGGTCTGTCCTGATGCCTTATGAGTGGTCTCTGAATCCTTCAGTAGCGAAACAGATTTTTCTAAAGTGGGGTCAGCCCTGCTGTGATCTCTTCACCTCTCCTTGCAAGGCGAAGTGCAGTGAGTTTTTCACTCTGCACCTCCCACAGGGGGAAGCCCCCAGAGATGCTCTGATTCATGCTTGGCCTTCCGGCTTTCTGTATCCCTACCCTCTCCTACCTCTGATTCTGAAATTCCTTCAGAAAGCTTGCAGGCTGGGGAGCTTAGTCATCCTCATCGTCCCATTCTGGCCTCACCGAGTCTGGTTCCCCTCTCTATGGTCTCATGCAGTGTGTCCCCCATGGTCATTATCAAACACTGGACTTCATCTCTCATCCTTCAGGGATGCCTCATCCAGACCTGGGCAGTCTGAAGCTCACCACTTGGCTACTCCATTTCCCATGATAGTCAGGACTCCTGGGCTATCCTCACTGGTCAAAAAATATTAGTTGTGGCTCATAAGGCTTCTACTGGGAATATTTATTACAGCCAGTGGAAACATTTTGCTGTCTGAGCCTCTTAACAGGACCTAGATCCTTTTACTGCTCCAATTCTGGTGGTTCTTGATTTTTTGGCAAGCATTTTTTCACCAAGGCACCAGTTCTTCTACAGTCAAGGTCCAACTGGCAGCTATATCTAATTTTCAGGCAGGCGACAACATGGCCTCTCTAGCTTCTTCTAAGCTCTGCAAGGCTTTTTCGAAGAGCACTTTCTTGCTTCAGGCACAATTTAATGACCGAACACCTCCTTGGGATGTTACGCTGGTTCTGCAAGTGCTTGTGTCTTCCCCCTTCGCACCGGCAACGTCAGTAGATTTACAGATTTGTCTTGGAAAATTGCTTTTCTGATTGCCATTACATCAGCCAAAAGGGTTTCAGAACTTCAGGCATTGTCAATTAAACCACCATATATGATCTTTCATAAGGACAGGGTGTCTTTACGTACTAATCCCGCTTTCCTTCCCAAGGTGGCTTCGGAATTGAACATTAACCAGGTTATTAATCTGCCTGGTTTCTTTCCTAATTTTCAAAACAAGAGAGAATACAAATTGCATTTGTTGGATGTTCATCATCAATTACATTTTTATTTTCATAAAACTAAGCTTTCCATAAGTCTGACCAACCCTGTTTCTTATTCTAAGCCTTTTCTAGGGAAACCTGTAGCGAAAGTTACCATTGCTCATTGGATTTTCCCATTGCATTGTCCTGGCGTATTAAACTAGAGGTTTATCCCTGCCGGAACATGTTAAGGCACATTTGGCTAGATCTGTGGCTACTTCAGCTGCTTTCTGGTCCAGAGTTTCGCTGGATGATATTTGCTGTGCGGCCATTTGGGCATCTTCACATATTTTCATTTCACACTATAAGCTGGGCATTCTATCCAGGAACAGGGCACCGTTTGGCTCCGCCATGCTCTGGAATATCCTTCCATGAGGACCTCCCAGGTGTGTTCGTAGCTAGGGACTCTGTCCCATAGGTTGATTGACAAATGAAGACAACAACTTCAGATAAAGAAGTTATGTACTCACCATAATGTTCCATCTGCGTTGTTGCTCTTCATTTGTCTTCAAACATCCCTTCCTCCTTCCTCCCTGCCCTTTTTGTGGCTGCATGGTGGTCTGGATAGAAGAGGTATAGTCACCACCTTAGCGTTCATTTGTTATTCTCTTTATATCTGGAAACCTATGGTTATGAAATAAGAACTTGGGTCAGATTGTGATGCTAGGGTTAGCAGCAAGCTCGATCTGAAGGGAGGAGGAAGACAGGGGCATTGTGGGTAGGGGAGGAGCTTGGAGCTCAGATCAGATGCTGGAAATGCGGCCGAGTCAGATCCAGTCAGATCCGAGTACCCATAGGTTGAAGACAAATAAAGAGCAACATCTCACATGGAACATTATGGTGAGTGCATAACTTCTTTTTCTTAAAATGTTTTGTAATACTTTGGAGCTTTTCCCCCTAGGCCTCTGCTAAAAATGGGCTTCTACCCAGTTGGACTTTTCTGATAATCAAATGTCAATAAATAAGTAAATAGGACAGTTCTGTGTTTTACTCGCCATAGCAGCAGACTTTCAAGTAAATTATTGTTGCAGTATAGGTTTCTGTGCTCTGATCTCCCCTGGCCCATTATAACCACTCCTAGTACACGTCCCCCACCATACCTTTTTGAAATCTTTTGTGTGTGCTATGGTGGCTTTATCAGTACTCCCTTGTTAATCCCTAAAGAAAAAGGAAGATGCTAAGGCTAAGGTTCTTGTGGACTTTTGAAACTGTCAGAGACCCACCTAGTCAGGGCAAATTTGTGGATGCTTTTCCACCATAAAACTATTTACAAGGATGAAGGAGAAATTAGGCTAGTGGAGGCCATCCACAAAAGCTCTGGAAGCCAAACCAGAAAGGCAGACAGTCCACCTTTAACAATTCCATTGGGTAAAAAATGACACTACAGTAGTGATCTGCTTCTAAGCATCTGTTTTTATGACACGTTACTCATGCAGGATAAGTTTTTCTTTGTGCTGTACTTTGTAAATAGATCACATTTCCTTAACACTGCCATACCACTAAAGTTAAACAGCAGGGTGGTGGTCCTTGAAAAATAAAATACAAACCAAAAATTAGAACCAGATTAAATTTGAAAACATTTAAATTCTGTTTCAGTAGCATCACTGATTAAAAGCTCACTTTATTAAGTTACTAACATTCTGTTTAACTGCCAGGAGCACACTATCATATCATCTCGGTATGTAGAAAAACCCTTGGAGAGTGTCAAAAACAGTAGTATGCATAACTAAATAATCACCATTTTCTTTCCATGTTTTTGTTCAGGATATTGTATGTATTCCATATTTTTTTTTTAAGTCAGATGGCATGAATAATAAACCAGAGTTCCTCTTTAAGACATGGCTCTACCTGTTCATTGTACTATTGGCAAACCGTTTCTGTTCTTGGACTGTTTATCACATACAAAATTATACAGTTGTACTATGTCTTCTACAGAATATTATGCCTAAGTGGGTGTTGTGCCTTACACATAATGTGTTGTCCTAAATGAAGTCACTGTTGCAGTATTCCTGACATATGGGTTGTCACCGCTGATGTCTGGCCAGAGTGCCAAAGTTTTACCTTCCCCTAGGTTGTGCGGTTGATGCAGGATCTCAGCTTGTATGCATTGGGGTATAAAGATGGACATAGCATGGATCTCTCAGACTGTCTTGCCGCCAGCCCAAATGCAGGTCATGCATCTGTCGGACTTTTCACTGTTTGGTGGCTGGTATGTCTGCTCCATTCATTTATCCATAAGTGCCCCATTGGGGAACCTTCCTTGTTATCTTTTGATATTTTGTTTAATTGGTAGATGTTGGCTAGGAGGGGTAACTATGGATGTGGTAGGCAGATTCTGTACAAGGACTTGCATACCGTGTCTTTTTTCCTAGGTCTGGAACACTTAATACAAACGTTAGTTTGTCTGTCAATCATTTGTTTCAAAAACCCTAAGGTCTAGGCTTTCTGTTCTCAACAACTTTCTGAAGACCTAGTGTCTTAAATACTTGGCCCAATCCAAGATGGTAGACTCTGTTTCATCGGATGTCCCTCTGCTGCTGAAGGAAAAAGCTTTGAGACCTCGAATGAATCTCCAGTGCTGTGTTTTTGACTCTAATGTACCTGCTGGGGTTGTAGAACCCGCAGTACATCAGGGTGCTTCTCATTTGCCTGCTACTGTGACCTCTGTCATAGACCAGAGACCTTCACATCTCATCCAGGTGGATGTCATGCCTAAAAAGTAAAATCAGAAAATTAAGCATGTGGCCTCCCTGTCAGCAGCTAGAGAGAAGGAGTGGATAGACTTCTGACAAGGGTTGTTCAAAGCTATTATGTCTTTGAAGCCTCCCTTCTTTGGGTTGTCGCAACCACAGGCTACTCCTCTTAAACATACTCTGGCTTCCCCTTCCTCTGAGGAGGAGCAGGACTGTGACTGTTACCATTCTCTGGACTGTTCCTCTCAGCAGCCTTCTCCAGGGAAAATGTCTTCCAATGAAGGGGACTCCTCTCACTGGTTCCCATTTAGAGGAGGCTTCTTTTGGGGAGACTGTACAGAACATAATGAAACACACTGATTGGCATTCCAAGCATATCTCTGATGTTCAGAAGAGGTATTGCACCCTATTATAGATGAGTACTCCCTCCTTCTTTCTGGTCATACCTGTCCTTGAGGCATTCCAGGATGCCTTTCAGTCCACATCTTCTGCGCCTGATTGTCAACCACAAGCTCCTAAGAGACTGGACAGATTTTTCAAGATCTCTGATGACTTTATCTTTACAAGAATCCTGCAGCATGCCCTTCTGCAGTATCTTTGCCTTTGGATAAGCCCTACAAGTTTCTGCCCTGTACTAATGCTGTACCTAATGATTATAATACTAGGGCTGTGTATGGGTGGGGGAAGAAGAAGATTAACACCTCTGCTACCCTTGCCTTTTGGTTAAGTAATTAGCAGACTCAAATGACAAATTATTTGATTTCTGTTTGCAAATACTTAAGCAAAGTTATCTTGGATCCTCCTACAGTAGATTCTAAGCAACAAATGCACAGCTTACTTTTTCAGGACTCTCAGATTTCCAGACAGTAGCATTAAGTGTAGTTACGATGCTGTGGATATGTCTTCTAGGGCAGTGGTCTGTTATCCGTAGATGTACATGGCTTTGCAGCCAGCCTATATCTAAGGAATTTAAATCAAATATTCTAGATTTGCCCTCGGACAAAGATTTGCTGTTTAGCCCACAGGCGAGCAGTCTGCTCAAAACTCTCCAAGACCAAAGTAAGACCATGAAACACTGCAGACAGATCCTGCTGTCCTACCATAAGAACTACCCAGCTAAATCTACCTTCTTCATTAGAAGGGATCTGAAAACAATCCAGAAACAAAGGAAAATACAAAGGAAAAGATACTGTGAAAAATCCCAAAGTTAATCTTCAGCTGGAAGGCCAACCTTGGAGGAAAAACCTGTGACTACCCTGCAGCATTCCTGTCCTTGTCCCCATGACCATGCAGGAAGCTGTTACCACAGACAAGGTGGGTCCTGTCCATCATCAGGGATGGCTATGCCATGTATTTGGGAAAACATTCCTCCTCTGAGAGGCATGCCACTACCTCCTCAGAACCAAATATCCCTTCTGACTCCCATTATTCAAGACCTCTTGAGTCAGGGTACCATCAGGCAAGTACCAAAAGAATTCACAGGAAAAGAGTTATTCCAGGATTTTTCCAGTCCCAAGAAAAGAAGGGCAGTGGCGACCCATAGACCTGTCCATCCTGAACACTTACCTGAAGATACCATCTTTCAAAATGCTCTCTGTTCATGCTTTTCTACCTTCCTTCATATCTAGTGTCACCAAGTTTGCTGACACAAACCCGTTCACCCTTCTTGCAGGAGTTTCTTCAGTTTTTTCTGACTCCTCACATTTTCAGTTTACTGCTGTGTATTTTGGTCTTTCCACAGATCCAAGAGTGTTCACAAAGTACCTAGTGCCTATAGTAGTTTTTTGCCGTACTCCATGAATTCAGATTTTCATTTACCTGGATGAACTTCTGATCCAGGTTCTTTTCCCAGAGATTCTTTGGTCTTCAGCATCTTCAGTTCACCCTCTATCTTCTAATAGGTCTGGATTTCAGTATAAACTACAGAAAACAACTCACATGTAGTTTCTATACAGGACTTGGTGTTTCTAGGATGCAGGCTGGACACAAAATGCATGCCTTCCTTCCCAGTAGAAGGTTCTTAACCTGTCAAGTTACTTCCAGGACTCCTTCTCTGCAAGGTAGATGCTAAAGGCTTTTGAGATTCATAGCAGCCATCATCCCTTGTGCTCATCCTAGCCAGACTTCACATGAGGAAAATCCAGTGGTACCTGAAGTCTGTGTGCTCCCATCACTGCCACCCCGTGGATACCCTGATTCCCCTCCTTCTTTGTCTCAAGAAGGAGCTTGCATGGTGGAAGGGACAGGTCATCCTCAACCCAAGACTACCTTTCACACTTCCTCCTCCTCTTCAACAGGTTTGCACAGATGCTTTGAACTAGGAGTGGGGATCATGGGCAGGATCACAGTGAGTACAGGGGAATTGGAACCCCAGTTCCTGAAAGAAAAACATCAGCCTGAAAGACTTGAGGGCTCTTCTGCAAGTTCAGGTTTTCACCCACCTTTGGAGACCAGAACCATTTCAAGTGTACACACACAACACCACAGTCCTGTAGCACATAAACTGGGAAGCACCAAGTCTTGCAAACTTTGCAGGTTAGCACAGGAGGCATGAAATTTGGCAGCACATATGGACGTCACAGTTGCAGCTGTATACATCCCCTATCAGGGCAGTGTGCTAGCAGACTGCTTATGTCCCTCCCTGTAGGACCCCCACAAGTTGACCTTGAATAGAGAGTCTTCCACAACATCACACATCAGTGTGGCATTCCTCAGACCTGTTTGCTTCCCCAAGCAACCATAAGCTCCCCCCAGTCTGCAGCAGGGACCCTTGTCCCACAGCCTGGAAGACAGATTCTTTTCTCTTTCCAGTGGATAGTGAAGTTCCTCTATGCCTTCCCTCTTCTGCCTCTCTTTCCAAAAATTCTTCTCGGGGCACAAAAGGAGATGGCAAAACCCATCTTACTGGTTTAATTTTGGTCAAGGCAACATTGGATGTTCATCGTGCATACAGCTGCAGTAATCACATATGGGTTCTCTGCCGTCAGGCGGTCCCTCGGTCGGCCGAATTCCAAAGTCTTGGTCCAGCATCGGTTGTTGTCGCCTTCTTCCCTGACGTCAGTGTGACAGGGGTATATAAATCACAGCCGACGCCATATTCTTCAGTCTTTTTTGCCGCGCGGTGCCCGAAGCAGAAGCAGTTCGCAAGTGCCGGTCGGCCAGCTCCTGAATTTACAACAAAATCGGAAACCGAAGTCTTCATTAAAGCTAAGTACCCCGTTGGGGAAACTTTTCTTGCCTCAGACCGATGTCAGACAAAGTTAACAATTGTATTTCTTGTGGGAAGCAAATACCGCATAAGGATTTCCATTCCCTCTGCATACCTTGTTTAGGCCCAGACCACGACGTCTCGGGCTGTTGCTTTTGCGCTACCTTCAATAAACGCACTGTTAAGCATCGGGCGGAGTTCGCCCAACATTATTTTGGTAAAGCCTTTGATTATAAAATGTCGTCGGATACTCTGACTACCGTTTTATCCAAAAAAAACGAAAGGACAAGGACCGACCCGCGAGGTCCGCGGTCTCCACCGACACCACGCCAAAACAGGCTACACGTGGTCCGGTTCTCAGTGAGACTCCTATGCAGTCCCTGACTACCGATGACACTTCCTTGGCGGTGTCTTCTGTACCCGAGACCGCTGGTACCTCGGCCCTTACTCAGACTACAACCACCGAATCCACAGTGAGTGTTGAGCCTCCTAATGTGGACAGGTCCACTTCCACCCAAGGTGTATTTAGGCCCTCTTCTTCCTTTTCCATTAAGGCCTTCACTAAGTCCAAATCAGCCATGCATCCCAAGAGGCCTGTTGCACAGGGCCCATCCCCAGGCTCCATGCCTAAAAATTAGATGCTTAAAATGGCTGAGGATTTAATTTCCTATATCAGGGGTTCCCAACCCCCTCCAGACAAGAGACCCAGAGTGGAGGAAGACTCTCCCTCTTCTGAACAGGGCTCCATTTTCTCAGAACATTCGGATGTGGAGGAACACTCGTATTCCCCTTATGAAGATTCTGATGCAGAACAGTCCATTCCTTCTGTATCTCCCCCTGAGGATTTTTCTTTTGGGGAGACCTTGCACACCTTGAGGGAACACTTCCATTGGGAAGGCCAAGACTTTTCTGATTCCAAGAAAAGGCTTAGGGAATTTCTTTTGTTACCTCAACACAGGCCTCTGGCTATACCTCCTGTCCTGGACATTCTTGATGATGTTTACTCGGAGGCTTGTCTTAACCCGGATTCCCTGCCGCCTGCACCAGTCAAACCTGATAGGTACTACAGAGTCCCTAACTCTCACCAATTTCTTTTCAAAAGCCATAATGCTGACCCTGAAACCATTTCTCAAGGCCCCAAGGGAATGAAGGCCTCTACTGCCAAGAATCCACTACCTTCCGAGAGAGAATCTAGATCCTTAGAAAGGTGGGGGAAAAAGGTATACACCTCGGCCACCCTAGCCATGAGGGCCTTAAATTGTCAGTTCCATATGCTTAAATACCAACAGTTTCTGCTATCACAATTAAGAAACAAAATGTCTCAACCTGAACAACCAGATTTGAAGGAACTGCAGGATATGAAGCATAGTGCAGAACAAGTGGCTAAACACACCTTACAATGTGGTTATGATGCCTTAGAGGCCTCAAGTAGAGCTGCTGCTACAGGAGCAGTCATTCGTAGACATGCCTGGCTTAGGGAACAAAACTTGCCTGATCATGTTAAAGCTAAACTACTAGATGCTCCTTTACAAAAGGATGTGCTATTTGGTACTAATGCTGAGGAGATACTACGGAAAATGGAAGAAAAAGCTAAATCTATGCAAACTGTCAAGGCTTTTCTACAGGTGCAGCCACCTCGTTTTAGCAGAAATTGGCCTTCAAAAAATTGGTCCTTTCCAGCCACGGACAAGCCCCAGAGAGGTAGATACAGGCGCTCAAGGGGCAGAGGGCAATCTCAAGGATCATATAGAGGCACACAATGGCAAACTCAAGCACCAAGAGGTGACGAAGACAGTGCACAACAATACAGAAAGCAAACCCAATGACTTCCTCCTTTTCATGCCAAGCAAATCTCAGCTGGTAGCTCCCTTGGGAGGAAAGCTGGCACTATTTTTGGGAAATTGGCACATTATCACAACAGATAAATGGATCCTGGACATAATAAACAGAGGCTACAGATTTCATTTTCACACTCTTCCAAAAATGAGAGGCATGCCAAACCTGCCACACAATCAAAGGGCAGAGGCACAAATACAAATTACAAAACTCATGGATATGAAAGCCATTCAAGAGGTTCCTACTCACGAACAAGGTCAAGGTTTTTATTCCAGACTTTTCCTGGTACCAAGAAAAGGAACCGACTGGAGACCCATTTTGGACTTATCCATCCTAAATACATTTGTACTCATACCAAAATTCAAGATGCTCACATTACAGCAACTTCTTCCCATGCTGGGCAAGGAGTTTTGGCTAGTAACATTGGACCTCAAGGAGGCATACCTGCATGCCCCAATCAGACAAAGCTGCAGAAGATACCTCAGATTTCTCGCAGGTTCAATCCACTATCAATTCTCTGCATTGCCCTTTGGCTTATCTACTGCGCCCAGAGTATTCACGAAATGCCTGGCATCAGTAATTGCCTACTGCAGACTTCAAGGGATACAAATTTACCCTTATTTGGACGACTGCCTGATCCAAGCGGACATCAAGCACACTCTTCTGGAACATCTGGCTTATGCAACACGGTTACTGAATTCTCTGAGATACACAATCAACAAAGAGAAATCCAGGCTAACACCATCTCAGAAAATAACTTTCCTGGGTGCCAACTTGGACACAAACACCCAGATGGCCTATCTTACGCCAGAAAAACAAGGGCAACTAACACAGTACTTCAAAACACTAGCAAATTGTACCAGGCTTACTGCAAGGAAAATCCTGCAGGCTCTGGGCTTCATGGCATCTTGCATTCTTTTAATCCCATGTGCAAAGTTGCATATGAGAAAACTTCAATGGTACCTAAAAAACCTATGGTCTCAACACAGCCACAGTTTGGAAACAATAATACCAATAATTCCATGTTTGCAAAAGGAATTTCTATGGTGGGCCCAAGCATGTCAAACAAATACAGGCCTCCCGTTCTGCAAGCCTCAAGCAAATCAAGTCATCACAACAGACGCCTCAGATTACGCCTGGGGGGCGCACATGACAGGCAGGTGCATTCAGGGCAAATGGTCCCAAAAGGAAAAGCACCTTCACATCAATCAAAAAGAAATGCTAGCAGTAATAAATGCACTTACAGCATTCAAGGACCTCCTGCACCCAGGACAATTATTGATAAGAACAGACAACTCCACAGTAATGTGGTACATAAACAAACAAGGAGGAACACATTCATATCCGCTGTGCAGACCAGCCATGACACTTTGGAACTTGGCTCTGGAATGGCAAATCGAACTTCAAGAACAGTACTTGCCAGGTTTGGAAAACACTCTGGCAGACAATCTAAGCAGAAATATGACAGATCCACACGAATGGAAACTACATCCACAGGTGTTTACAAAGATAATCCAAGCATGGGGAAGGCCAGACATAGATCTCTTCGCCTCCCACAGGAACCATCAACTGGTAAAGTTTTGCTCAAGGACTTTTCATCCAAAGGCCTGGAGGGTGGATGCCCTTTCATTCAGTTGGACAGCATGGACAGTGTACGCTTTCCCACCTTTGCCTTTTCTACCCAAGGTGCTCCTGAAAGCAAGAGCAGACAGACCGAAGATGATACTGATTGCTCCAGACTGGCCAAGACAGCACTGGTACCCACTCCTAAGGAGCCTAACACATACTCCTCCCTGGCCTCTACCTCTAATGCCTCTCCTGCTGACTCAGCACAGTTACAAAACTCTTCACAGTCAGCTGAAAACACTCAATCTTGCTGCATGGAAAATTCCTTAACACCTCAGCAGACCCTACTCTCCAAAGAGGTGCAGGATGTCATTCTGGAGGCCAGAAGGCCATCTACTCGGAAGACTTACTCAGCAAAATGGAAACGGTTTTGCTCTTGGAATGAGAAAAAAGGCCAGGATCCTAGAAAACTGAATTTGCCTCAGGTATTACAGTATCTAGCTCAGCTGCTGAACAGTGGACTTTCATTTTCCTCCATAAAAATCCATGCCTCAGCCATTTCTGCAGAATTCAACACGGATCCACCGTTATTCTCTCACCCACTTTTAAGGCAATTCCTCAGAGGGGCTAAGAATATAAGACCACCAAGGAAACAACCAGTGCCAGCCTGGGATCTTAATTACATTCTAGAAAAATTAACATTGCCTCCCTTTGAACCAGCTGCCTCAACAGATTTACAATACTTGTCCTGGAAAACAGCTTTCCTTCTGGCCATTACCTCAGCTCGTAGGGTTTCGGAACTTCAAGCCCTCATGGCTGTGCAGCCCTTTCTTATCTTCCATCAGGACAGGGTTTCCCTTCGAACCAACCCGTCATTTATGCCTAAAGTGGTATCCAGGGTAGCTTTAAATCAAGCCATACACTTACCTACCTTTTACCCCAATCCTCAAAACAAAGGGGAAAGGCTGCTACATTCCTTAGATATCCATAGACAGCTACGTTACTATTTGGATAGAACAAAGCCTTTCAGGAAATCACAACAACTCTTTGTGTCTTATGCTGTAGGAGCTCAAGGGAAGCCTGTTACCAAACAGACAATCTCTAAATGGATAGGCCACTGCATACGATTTTGTTACTCCTATCATGGGAAATCTGTCCTTGTAGGCATCAGACCACACTCCACCAGGGCCACAGCTACCTCTACAGCCTTCCTCAGAGGAGTTCCTACCAAAGATATCTTGGAGGCAGCCACTTGGAGTTTTGTACATACCTTCACAAAACACTACCACCTGCCTTTATATTCCAAAACTAGAGCAGGCTTTGCTACTGCTGTGTTGCAGGGCATTCTGGCTCATCCCAGTTCTACCTAGTGCCTACCACCCTGTGCGTAGCTTTGGGATTCTACCCATATGTGATTACTGCAGCTGTATGCACGATGAACATAGTACAGTTTTGTACCTACCATAAATGTAGATGTTCGAGTGCTAATACAGCTGCAGTACAGGTTTCCCTCCCTCCTTCCCCTCTAGGTACAGGACTAGTGGCTAACACCTCCTCATACAACCTATTTTGGGTTATCCTCCTATGGTGTATTTGCTTGCAACTACTCTTTTTTGATAACACTGCATTGCTTGTATATATTACATATATACATATATATATATATATATATATATATATATAAGTTCATCAAACCGACATGTTGAAATATCGAGCGTCAGTACGAAGCGAAACTATCGACATTTCAAAACATCGACAGTACAGGTATCGAAACTACAGGCTAACATGGGTCCTGCAAGGGAAGTAAAGGATATGATATGATACTGTACCCATACTACTTCCCTTGCAGGACCCATGTTAGCTGTAGTTTCGTGATACCTGTACTGTCGATGTTTTGAAATGTCGATGGTTTCGGTGTACCGACTTTCGATATTTCAACATGTCGTGGGTTTGACATGAACCCATATATATATATATATATATATATATATATATATATATATATATATATATATATATATATATATATATATATATATATATATATTTATCTATTGCCTTCCTTTTGGGGGCACCTGACATCTGGGGCAAGAAAGACTGAAGAATATGGCGTCGGCTGTGATTTATATACCCCCTGTCACACTGACGTCAGGGAAGAAGGCGACAACAACCGACGCCGGACCAAGACTTTGGAATTCGGCTGACCGAGGGACCGCCTGACGGCAGAGAACCCATATGTGATTACTGCAGCTGTATTAGCACTCGAACATCTACATTTATGGTAGGTACAAAACTGTACTTTCCTCCTCCTATTTTCACGTGGCAAATGGAAATTATAGAAGAATTCCTTTGCAGCCAGACAAGATTACTCAGAAAAAAGGATTGCTGCTCCACATGAATCTTCCATTCCTTAGCCTAATCCTGTAGATGGTAGGATTTTGCAACAGGCTAGGAGATGTATTACCAGAAAATCTTACACAGTTAAGTGGAAAAGGTTTTCTTTCTGGTACTGTAAACATAGTTAGGATCCACTCTTAGCACATGTCCCTGTGGTATTGCAGTACCTCTGCGAGCTTCTTCGGTCAAGCTTATCCTGCTTCTTCATAAAACACGTCTGCTTCCCTGTTAGCCCTCCAGTTATGGCTAGGTTGGAAGTCAAGCTTTTCCTTAGCGGAGTTCTGTATCTTAACCCCCTAAAAAGAAACCCATCCCTTCTCTTTTGGGATCTTAATTTTGTGCTAGAAAAGCATACTTTGCCTCCCTTTGAACCAACTTCTTCTGCTTCTCTGAAGTTCTGTACTTGGAAAACCATCCTCATCTTGGCCCTTACCTCTGCCAGGAGGGTGTGGCCATTCCTCCATTTCTTATTTTTCACAGAGATGGGTGACTGTCAGGGCTAACCCATCCTTTATGCCTAAAGTAGTGAACAAGCTGTCTCTCAGTTAAGCCAGTCATCTTCCCCTCTTCCTTCTCAATCCCTAAAACAGGGGATAAGGGATCTTACATTTTCTAGACATTCACAGGCAACTCTGATTTTACCTGGACAAAACTAAGTCCTTCAGAAAGACTGACCAGCTGTTTGTATCCTTTATGACACCTAAGTTGGGACAGCCAATCTGCAAGCAAAGTACTGCAGCCTAGATTTTAAAGACCATTTATTCTACTACTCGCACCATGATAATCCCTTACTTTCCTGCCCTAAAGCACATTCCACCGGGGCAGATGCTTCCCCAGGAGTTTTTCACAAAGGAACAGACTCCACTTACTTTGTTCTCTGTGCACATCTTTACCAAACACTACAAAAGTGATGCTTTCCCCTGGTCCAGGACAGCCTTTGCTAGGTCAGTCCAGTCAGGACTGCTGGACAGTTGTTCTTCTCATTAGCCAACCACCCTTCCTTCCTCCTCCAACTCTGGGAATCACTCATATGTCAGGAGTACTGCAACAGTGATTTCAGTCAGAACATTGTACAGTTGTATAAGAACTTACATAATATTAGATGTCCTACTGATCACTGTTAAAGTATTCCATCCCATACTCCAGCTTTTCATCCCCTACTCGCTTCCTTCTTCAGTTATCTCTCTCCCTTTGATTTACTGTTTGCTCTGTCATATGGGTGCAGGGGATTTTTCTTAATTCGAGTTATGCCCCTCATAGCGGACCAGTTTCCTCTCTCGGTAGTCTTCCGGCTGCTCTGTTGGTGATAGTCTCAGGATCCACGCTCTTGTATGTCCATCTTTAAACCCCAACACGTGAACTAAGGTCATGTGTTAGACATGCAACCTAGGGAAGGTAAAGCTTTGAGTAACCTGGCTGGATCTCATTAGTGATGATGCATATGTCAGGAGTACTGCATACTTTTTTAAGTGGAGCTGTTGGACATGCTCCACTTAAAGAAATCCCAATCCCTCCGAGCTACACACACTAGGGACCTAAACCTTGTCACTACAATAAACAGAACATGCTGGAGGGATACATTCTTGTCCCAGAGACTTCCCATACTCTGGAACAAACTACCTATCTATATCAAACAAAGCTCCTCATTAGCACTCTTCAAGAAAAGTCTTGATGATTGGGGAAATAGGAAATTCACCCCGGGGATCACCTCTGTGGCTCTGCTCGACAGGAGCACAGGAAAATAATTTTCTTGGTGGCGAAAGCCCAGGGTACCTTTTTGGCTAGGCTTATATAGGCCCTAGGGCCAATAGCTTAGTACCTACCTATGAACCAATTAGTGATCAGTAGGGCCTCTACTGTTACGGTACGTTCTTATACAACTGTACTTCGACTTTAGAATCATCTTGTGTGTTGTAAGATTTTACTTTTAATCAACAGAAAGTGTTAATGTTAGAAACCAGCAGTACTATCCTTTTAATTTTAGTTCATTTCATGCCAGCATTCTTGTCCAACATGAGAATGAATTTGGGAGGATATTTGTCAATTTGCTTTATTATTTGGTAAACATGCTGTCTGTTTCAGGCTGATACGTAGCTTACAAATGAAGTAGGGGAAGTAGCAGTCATTCTGAACAGTACTATTAAGTAGCCATTACTTTTGCTTTAATTTAGAAGAAAATAGGACACCAATAATGAGATGTCATTATCTGACACAATTACAGTAGGGGCACCTTTTGTAATAAAACAGACTCCACCTTAGAGTTATTACTAATTACCACACTGTCAGTGCTCTTACTGGGATTTTCTGTCCTTCCTGATAAAGGCCTAAAAAGGCAGATGTAGTGAAAGCTGGTCTAAGAGGAAAATAAATCAACAATGCAGGATGAAAACAGTGTAATAAAATGCAGAAGAAACCATTGAGAAGTCTCAAATGGGGGGTTTTGCATTGTCTTCGATTAAGCGATTGAACATTTTTTATGGCTTCTCTTTCCAGTACCTGTCTTTTTTTTTTGTTAGTTCATCAAGAAAAAATACTGATCTCTTAAAAGTCACAGGAACTGGAGTGAACTTTGGAATAATGCATTCTCCATTAATTGCAGTGAAATGTCCCAAAATCTTTCTTCTCTGGTAGCATTTAATTTAACCGATTTTAAAGCTTTTTCTTCCATAGGTCTGTGCTTTGTTGAAGGGTCATGTCTCATCAGGTGGTTTGATTTGAAGTTAAAAGCAGAGAGATCAAGGGTATAGAGGATATACTTTGCTGGTTCTAGGAATTGTGTTCTTACAGTTACTTGTTAACTCCTTCAGTGGCCATGCATAACTGTATACATCACAGCTAGCATATTGTCTTTGGTTACAGTCTGCTGCATACATGGAGCCAAGCTACTGTTGGCAGCGAGAGTGCTCCTTAAGATGAGTATTTTCTGAGATGGTTACATTACTGTATTCCTGTGTATCCCAGACAGTCTGGTAAGTTTGTCCCCCTACTGCTATGCAAGTGTTGTGACAAGTGGTATAATTTCTGCTGTGCTAATTGTCTTGTGCTGCATTAGTTTAATTTTTTCTTTGCATTTGGCAAGAAACAATTACTGCATCAAACTCTCATCTAGCAAAATGCAACTTTAGATATCTATGGAGAAACTTCAAATGCAGAAGAAATATTTCAGGGTCGCAGTAAATGTTTTTGATTAGTGTTCCATTCCTAGTTGAACCATGCCTGTATATGCCCATCTAAGTTAGTTGACCATTTGACAAAAATGGGGGTTCCAAAATATGTTTCATAGGACAGAAGTTTGACATGTAGAAGAAGCCAGATTACAAGGTGACCAAGATTGAGTGCTAAACAGTAACATGAGTCATTCAGGTGCTGGATGCAGTGGACAATGTTTTAGCTATCTCAGCTAGTCAGATTACTGTCATTCATATATATATATATATATATATATATATATATATATATATATATATATATATAGTAGATGTAATGTTGCAGTAGCAGCACACTAAAGTACTGGTAGTAGTTGGAAAGTGACACTAAATGGAGAGTGGAAGATTAGTGTTCATATTGTCTAAGGGTAGCATTTCATGTAAATAGTGTGGGGAGGGTAGAGCTTAAGTTGCACTGTCTTGAAGTTATGTATGGATGGATGTGTGGTAGATGGGTGTTTTACATGTTTATTTACATGATCTACCACATATGATTCTGCTTGGTTGTACTTAGTTTGTGGTTCAGCAGTACAGAATTCTAGCTGGAGGACACTAGGTCGGGCATATTTGGAGTTTGTGAAGGAGGACAGGCCAGTTTGAAGAATACACATTTCCCTGGAAGAGCCTTGGTGTAGTCACTTGCCTTCCCTTCTCTTGGTTGAAAACTGGATGAGGTTTCAACTTGTCTAGTACACTACCCTGATAATACCGCCCACTATTCTTCATAGGATTTCCATCCTAGCACAGTTTCTCTTTGCTTGCTGACAGTGATTCAAAGGGTTTTTTGCTTTTATTTTTTCTCATGTTTGTGCAGGACATTTCTTTGAATAGATGGCTAGATGTTCAGTGTAATATGTAGGCATCTATGTCCATATTAATTGCAACTTCTGTTTTGCTTACCACACTTCCAGAGTTCGTTCTTAAGTCTGGAAACATGCCCCTTTTTTTAAATATCTGTTTGAAGTTTTGACTGATTTCAACTCAACAGGATGTAGAGGAACTACATTCACTAAGTTCTAATACAAGTGTGAGTTAAATCGATGAGGATGTTGGGATACTAGTGTAGTTCATTCCTTGTGGTACGAGCCCTGTGACCAATTAGTTTTTACTGACTTCTCCGACAAGATTTTTATCTTACTCTTCTAACATGATACAGCTTCAACAAACATGTTTGCAGACTTTTGTTTGCAAAGACCTTTATAAAGCTGTCTTCATCCAGGCATCCATGGGATGTGCTTAAATTAACACTGACCATTTGGATAGCAATGCAGTCAAGACAGTAAAGCAGATAGGGTCATTGTTTATTACATCTTATCATCATATCATAAGTGGAAACCGTAATAAAGCTGTGAAACATACAGGTGTATAAGAAAATGATATCAGAAAAGTAAAATTCCCGCAGCAGAAGCATTGAGAATTTGGTCAGTGATGGCCTTGGGTTAACTGGTGCCTAAGGTAAAGGACAACACAGTCCTCCTGGCCTACACACACCATCCACATTACTTTTTTCTTCCTTTTTCCTCACAATTTCATTTTTTCCCCTGCAGTCACTCATTCAGCACATCCTAACTAGGCAAGTCTAGAATCTGATAACTGTTGAAATAAAGTATAGTAATCCAGGAGTCTGGGAGTCATGGGGGGAGTTGGATCTTTTTTTGTGCATTTTATAGAGTTTAAGAAGAACCTTTTCATTGTGTAATGCCCTGAACAAAAATCATGATAAGAAAAGAAATTCAGTGTTGTGTTACTCTTCAGCTTTGGTTTTTCCTGCAGCCTTTTCAGTGCATCCTAGTTGACAAGGATTGCACTGTAATAACTACGGAGGGAATAACTGCATTAAGCTGGTGGTCTGGAAGTTGTTAGGCCACCAGAAGCCACAGGGGTTCTAGGTGCTCTGAAGTGCATTTTTAGAGTTTAACAGTCTGTTCATCCAGTGATGGCTTTAAAAGTCGATTAAGGAAATAAATTCAGTCTTAGTCTTCCACTTTGCTTTTTCCTGCACCTTTTCAATACACTTTAACTGGCCAAGACTGCATTTTACTAACTGTGAAGGAAATAACTGAATTAAAACTGGAGAAGCTAGGCCCCCAAAAGCCATGATATTCTAGATAGTTTGAGGTGCATTTTAGAGCTTTCTTCTAATCTTTAGATACAGTGATGGCCTGAACAAAACTCATAGCAAAAGGAATTCAATTTTCACGTATTTGAAGGTAGAAATGTATCTATGGATTAATGCTCAAACTGACAAAAAAAAGCAGTTTACAAAAATACACAGTAGAAATTTTATTAGGTAAGCAATTTTTATCTTAGGCAAACAGAAATCTCTCTTGTACTTGAAAGAAAGAAAAATGTTTACCTAATAACATTTCCACTGTTTTTTTTTAATTAATGGGTTGATGCATTTTCATTTCTTAGGATAGTATATTTATGATGTGTGAAATAAATGGTAAAGGTAGAGGGGAGGAGCAAGCTTTAAGTAAAACAATTTACTAGTGCCCAATACTATTTGGTTGCCCACCACACTGCAGCTTTATGCTCCCATTACTGCTTTTGTCCCTGTTGCTGTTTCTTGCATCACAGCTGATATGGTGCCTTTCTGTTGGCGTGGCTCAGGAAAAATGAAAAGGTAGGTGTAAGAGGGAGCCCAGTTTTAAAAAGAAGCATCTCAGCAGTGTGCATGCAAGCAGCAAGAACTTTTCTTTGAAGAGATGGCTAAACATCTAATATAATGTGTAGGCATCTGTCCATATTGAACTGCAACTTCTGTTTTATTTACCAGGCTGCCAGCGAATCAGTTCACTTAAAAGGGTGTCTTTTATTTTTTGGGAGAGAAAAAAAAAAGGGTACATGCTTTACAGAATCACAGTCGGGATAGCACTGTAGTGCTGATCAAAAAAAAATGCAAGTCATACTGTAGGCACTCATGAGTTAGTTAGTAGAACAATAGGTTTTCCATTAAAAGCACAGAGCTCCAATGCTTGGCATTTTTGACTTGACTGTAATCCTCAGTACTCAGTGGCTTTTAAACTTTCTGCAAAATCAGGGAGAGCTGGTCCACAATATCTGGTTGCCTGCCAGTAACTAACTCAAAATTGGATTATTCACCAATAGCACAACTTTCTCTCTGTGCCATTGACAGTTTCCCATTTTGTTGATTTCTTCCTACATCCCGCCCACGAGCTATCTGATTTGTTGACTAAAGAGATTTTTGTGGGTCAGATTGAGCAGTAGGTTAACAAATTGAATGTCCAATAACGCTTCCTTCCTAGGGAACTGCAGTTGCCATATTTTTGAATGGGGACATTGAGTGCTGGGTATTTTTTTTTTCTCAAGCTGCTGAAGCACAGCATTAAATAAATACAAAAAGGCAGCCACATAGTTGATCTATGTGTAAGGCAGGCCAAGGAGTTGGTCAAAAAGACCTTAAGATGGAAAATATGTTCACAAAGATACTAAAAAAACTTATCAAGGCATCATGAAATCTGTTGAATTTTAATACTTATATATTGGTGGGTTTAAGATGTGCCTTTTTGAGCCAGTTTGGTGAAGCATTTCAGTGTTGGCGATAATTTGCGTATCGCCCATGATTCTTGCCTTTGTGTGCACATTTTTGTGCTTTGTCAGGGTCTCTCTGGCTGAAGTCTGTATGCAGGTGTTCATGGATTTCTGCTTCCTTGAATCCTTTGTATGTCATGATTGTTATGTGAGTTGCTAGGTTATTTTATTATGTGAAAAGTGAAACTTGTGCTATACTAACTCTTTTAAGGCTGGCCAAAAAACAAACTGTTTGTTCACCGGAGATGTAGACACTCATTATGGCTGCTAGACAGAGAGGTCTGGATACTAGTTTGTGTTAGACTGTACACTTAATGCCCCAAGTTAGTAGGTTGGTGGTTGCTGGTTGTTTGTGGTGCACCCGAGTCATGCTTAAGAGTAAAGCAAACTTGCCTCATAGTAGGTTACAGTCTTTGCAGACTGCAGTAGTACATATTGCTCTTGGTCCACATTGGCAGACTTCTGCCTCAAGACTGAATCTTTTGGTAACAGTATTCATTATACTTTATGCCAAGCTGTATACGAGGAACCTGCAGTATACCGTTCACGTCCAGTGATCTAAGAGTCTATTCTCACTTTAAATTTAGATGTTATGTAGTCCTATGTTGCCTCCATTATTACGTGTGGGTTTGGAGCCGATCCTCGGCTCCGACTTGGTCGCTTAGAAAGCCTGAAAACTACTGATTGGCTCATGGCTAATAGGCTTTGGTGGGGTAGATACAGTTTGCTTGACTGTAAGAAAACGTTTCCAGCTCCATATTCCTCAAGTATGGTAGGTATGTTTTAGCCAAAAGATATTGGCTGAGAAAGAGAGTTACTTTTGCTAGTGTGTACATACTACCTAAAATGAGTCAAGTGGAGCAGAAAAGAATTTTAGGGGTAGTTAACCAGTTTCCAACATTTTGTTCATGTGGGGAAATTGGAACGTAGTATGCAGGAGAGATGACATTATGTGGTGGGCCCAGGAGGGATACAGTAGACAAAAAAGAGAAGTGTTTAAAATCCTTTATGAAAATGTTTGATATGGTTGGTGTAGTGGAAGTATCTATTGGCTTCAAGGGCAGACTATACTTTTTACTTCCAATGAAGTAAAAGCTGGGTTACGTTGGATAGGAGCCATATAATGCAAGAGCACAGCCGCCTGATGATGGAGCATCTAATAATTATTTTAGACCATGCCATTATGTTGGCTAGCTTGAGGTATTATGACCCTAGTAGTCGTCCCAATTGCCCTGGATGAAGTCAGAAGAAGTTAACGTCTTTATTGTCTTCCAGCCTTGTAGATATTTTGTTACTGTCCTTCCATGCCTCTCCTGCTTTCATCACCACTGTATTCTGCATTCAGTGCGTACATTGAGTGTAATGCTCCCTCCAATATGTACCTGTCCAAACATCTGACACAACTCGAACACCCACAGTGCTTTCTTACTGAGAAAATCAAGCACCTAAAATCATAAAAACTATGTAGATCATCTCAAGGCCTTGACTTACAGGCTACTGAGTGTGTCAGTCTGCCTTGCATACAGAGCCTCAACAGACCCTTTCCTGTCAGACCTACTGCGCATTCACATTTCCAGTGGAGTCGATAGACATGTATCACATAATACCACTTCTTTGGAATTGTCTTCCTCTCCATATAAAGGAAATTACTTCTCTTAGACTATTCGTAGGATCATAGGAAGTTAGTAGGCTAATGGCCTTAGGGCCCTTACAAGCGTAGCCAAGTTCTACCCTTATTTCCATGAGCGGGACCTAATGCCCAATTCTAAGAGGGACACAGATGGAACCCCCGGGGTGAATTTATTGTTACCCATCTAGTCGTCCAGATTGAGTTTGAAGAGGGCCAAGGAGGTGCTCAGCTTGACATGAAATGGGAGTCTGTTCCAAAGGTGTGGTAACCTCTGGGAGATAAATCTGTCCCTCCAGCAGGTTCTGTTAATGTCACATACCAGGTTAAGGTCTTTAGCATGAGTAACTTGTGTACCATTTGACTTGCGGATATGGAGCATTTCCAGTAAAATAGGGTCAGAGATTGCCTTATGTGCAAGGCAGAGATCGCCTCTGTGTAGTCTGTATGAAACAGAATAAAGTGACACTAATTTCAGATGATCCACATAGGACAGATGCTGAAGACTTTGAACTTTCTTTGTGAGGAACCTTTGTGGTTTCTCCAGTTGCTGCAGATGCTTGGAAAGCTACACACCAAAATGGGCGTTGTACTGAATTATTGACCTAATGAAGGAAGAGGTCAGGGAGGTTATAACTCCTTTTTTTTCCTGGAGGCAATGCCCTTACTTATGAGATGAGCAGTATAAACTGCCCTTTTTACCACTGTGGAGACATGGTGATCAAAGGTAAGATGGCTGCCAACCTGTGTGCCCAGGTCTTTCACCACAGAGTGCATACTTAGGGTGTTTCTATTGATGTGGTAGTTAGCAGGAACATTGCTCTTACCAAAAGGGATAATACATTTTTTTTGCATTGAGTTTATTCAAATTTAATGTGGAAGAATGGATGGGTAGCTGTAAATTCACCCCTGGTTAAGCACCCTTGTCCCTTTGGGATGGGGCAATTTGTAAATGTTCCATTTGTCTATGGATTAGTTGTACTTAATAATGGCTAAAAATTTCATGGAGATGTGTGGCTAGGTTTCTAAAGATCTTCATGGATCAGTAGTTTAGTAAGCACCTATGAACCTGTAAAAAAAATAGTAATGGCACCAAAGAAGGTAAAGGACCTGGCAGACTCTGCATAATATAGCCCAATTTATATTTTTGAACCATGACAATAAATCCTTTGTTATCATAGTGACTTAAGGAATAGTAGAGTCTGCCTAGATCACTGGAATTGGATCAATGTGTTTTTTATAGAAGGCAGGCAGATGTCTGATAATGCATTAAAAACGATGATCCAAAAAGAAGCTGAGTGTATGGGTTGCCTCTGCTATTAATTAGTCTGGATGATGGAAAAAGTATTTGACCAGGTTTGTTGGAGCTGCCTGGCTAAGGTATTTTTTTTCCTTTGAAAAGAGCCGATGTTGCTAGTTATGAGAATATATGCAAAGTTAGCAGTAAAAATAAAGGTAGTTTGTATTTTTTTTGCATCAGTTGGGAGTGTCCACTGTTCCAACTACTTTTTGCCCTGTGGCTGGAGCCTTTAGTCAGAAAAATTAGGAGATTCATTTGGTTCAGTTGGCATGAAAAAAAATGCTTCGTTTTACATGTAATGATATAATATGGCTAACAGACCTAGAACAGGATGTTCAGGGATTATTTTACATGTTAAAAGAATTTCAGCACTTCTCAGACTACAAAGTTTTTAAGGAAGGTCACACTAAAGCAATTGCTGTAAAATGTGCCCTGCGCATCAATTTAGTATAACAATACACTAAAGGAATAATTATGTGCAAATGAGCGAATGAGTATGTGTTATGAAAGATGAAAACTTGGTAGCCAGAGAAACATGGGAAGAAACCAAAGTAATTAAAAGCTTAGAATCTGTAAAGAGATGGTGATAGACCAACATGCCAAAATACAGGCCATTAAAATGCTTATAGCCCCCCCCTAATGTTATGCACCAAGCAGGCATTATTTTACTAGGTAGATAAGTTGTGGGCAGTACTTCAAAAGGAAGTCAATAAATCTACGTGGGCAGGGGCAAAGGCCAAGAGTAAAATGGGAGAAGTTAATTATTCCAGTAAATCAAGGAGGATTGGGCCTTAAAGCTTCCCTGCTGAGACTAGTCTGTACCACTCAGTCGGAAAGCTGTTTGGCAAGGGTCTATGTCACTTGATTGAACAATCAATTCAGCATATACCTTTTTATTGAATCCTTTTCATCGAAGCTGTATTAACCAAAGTCTTCAGTCGTCAAGTTTATTTTATCGAATTGTTTTACTTGGCCAACACCCAGAACGTAATAGTAGTAGCAAGAGGTGCCTAAACCCCACCTGCCATTCAACAGTCTGTGAAAGTTAATTAATATGGTAACATGAATATTCATAGCCTGTACCAAGCTTAACCCTTTTATCAACTTAGTGTGATCTCGGAGTTGGTATATTTAATTTGCGGGGTGCACAGATTAATGACAAGATAATAGCAGGATATGTGTAAGGCCCCTAGGTATGCAGCAAAGTCTAGAAGGTTCAGAATATTTACTTGGAAATGCTGCATTTGTATTCCTGTACTCCAGCAAATTGAAAAGTATTATCTGAAGTAATTTACTTCATTTGATCTTCAACCTGTAGGTATCGGATCCGTAATGGATCTGAGCCGGGAACTTCACAAGCATCTGCTCCGAGCTCCACGTTCCTCCCCTACCCATAATACACCACCAATACCTTCCAACCCCCAGATCTTGTTTGCCGCGGCTTCCAACTCATCGTGATTCTTGAGCTCCAGGTTGTGAGTAGGTTTTTTGGCGTGTTTTTCCCCCTGTTTATTCGTGTTTAGTGTGTGTGCTGGTAGCGTAGGTTTCCTCCCTTCCTCCCTCTCGCTGGTGTGTCGAGTGTAGGTACTTTTCATTAGTTTTAGGTAGTTTGTAGTAGTTAGACCCCCCCCCAGCCTTCTGTGTGCTTGTGGCTCTGTGTGTGTGTGATGTGTGGAGTGTGTCATTCATAAACCTTTCTTGTTTTTGGGGCTAGTTATGCCTGACCTCCCTAAACAAGTATTTAAAAGATGCACTGAGTGTGGCCACAAACTGTCGCCTGCTGACGGACACACTCTTTGTCCTTTCTTTGGGCGCTGCCCATCTATCTGTGGACTGCAATATTTGCGTGGGTTTTAACCCGCTATCCCTTAAATATCATAGGGCTTGCTCCCTTCTACGGAGGTGGCTGCCTCCACTTCTGCCTCAGCTGTGACCGCCTCTCCTTTTACTCCCGTCCTTGCTTCTCCTCCCTCTCAGGCTGGGACTCATCCTCCTGCTTCTAAGCCTGTGGAAGGGGAGCGGAGAAAGGGCAGAGAGAAGGAGAGAGAGCATAGGAGTGATAAGAGAAAGAGGTCCCCGGACCTTTTGGCTGTGGCCGGACCTCCCACCAAACTTCAGTCTAGGCACCGACCTGACTCCCCTCGGCTCCGATCTCCTAGATTTCCTCTGGAGCTGGAGGAGCCCAGCCCACATTCTAGAGCCTCGGTTCTTCGACCTGCCAAGTCGGAGTCCGTGGCTTTGTCGCGGTCCACCCACAATCTCTACGAAGTTGACATGGATAAAATGATGTGGAGATTTATTTGCACAAAAATTCAGATGGGAGTCTTGCCAGCCCTCTCTCCCTCTGGAGGGGGAGCTCATTACCATTCTTTATTCCTCGTCAGGGGGTCGGCGCCAACGGTACCTGTTTCCTCAATGCTGGCAGCTGCTTGGAGCGTGTTGGATCTGATTGGCTCTCGGAGCTGGAGCCTGGGTGTCTGATCTGAGGGGGTGGAGCTTTTTCTGTCGGCTCTGACCTTGGGTCATGGCCACCTCCTCGGAGCCCCGTCTACTTTGGGCCTGGCTCCGATTCCCACATCGGATCCTGGGAGAGCAGTTCCCTTAATGGTGTCCCAGGAAGCTTGCTCTCCTTTGGCATTCAACGTCATGGAAAGGGTTCTCTCCAATGGATCGAGGCCACTGACTATATCTTCGGACTCCGCCCCGACTCCCTCTGCTTTGTGTGTGAATCCCATCATTTTACCACAGGGGGACAGCCCATGCTCGAGGAGCCCCAGGCAGTTTCCCTTGAGGAACAACAGCTAGTTTACGAGCCCCATCTGGAAAGCCCCACCAGAGAGGTTCCTCGCAAGCATACTTGCAAGAGGAGGCACTTGGACTCTTCCCCGGAGTGTCTCACTAAGGACACTGATTTGGATGATGGGGAATGTTCCCCCAGATCACCTCCAGAGGATGTCTCCTTCGAAGACATCATAGAAATCCTGCGCCAGTGGGGGAGGTTGGTCCGCCCCAAAACCTTCCTCGGATGAATCAGTGTTCCTGGAGGCTCTTGGCACGGGCCCGTCTACTTCCTGGGTGCCCCCTCCTGTGGATGCTTTAGTGGATTTGGTCACCTCGCAGGCTTGGAAGGCACCGGATACTGTGGAACCAATCCCTAAATGCCCGGACAAAATATTGAGCCCCCCTGCAGACAGAGCGGCGTGGAATAAAGCATCCCCAGTAGACGCTATGGTGGTAGCAGCTGCCACCAATAAGGAACTAGCCCAGGAGAGTTCCTCTGTCCATCCTCCTGACCGTGAGTCTAGGATGATGGATCGCCTAGGGAAGTGGGTTTATGCATCAGCAACCTTTTCTATCAGGACGCTGAACTATCTGGCCCATGTTACTCGACTACAGCACGACCTGGTTAAGGAACTGGCAGAGTCTCCCTCAAAGTCCATGTTGCAGGAGGACAGGGCTACGTTCTCTGCGAGGATGGCTACCTTGACAGCAGTTTCAAATACGTCTATGCAACTCCTCACACACACAACTGAAGGAGTGGCTAGGGCGGCTGGGTCCAGCGTGTCCATGAGGCGTAACGCCTGGCTGATTGCGTCAGTTCACGGAACCCTTCAAGGCATCTTTTTTGAATGCCCTGTATGACTGCTCTTCCCTCTTTGGTAAGACTGTCCTTGACACCTTAGTCCAGAGTGAGAAAGACGGCAAGACACTGCTGTCTGAATCCGCTTCTTGAACCCTCAAAGATCTTTTTCCCGGAATCAGCAAGGGCAAAAGATGTGGTTCTGGAAGTCTGAGTATTCCCGGGACACTCAGGGCCCTTCATCCCCTAGAGGCAGAAGGGGACAGGACAGATGCCGGTGCAGTGGCAGAGGGGGTCCGAGGAATTTTGGATCTCAAGAACCGTTCTTAGTCAGGCCCGCGCAGCACCCCTGAGGGGGGGGGGTTGCCTGACTGCTCTGGAGGCAGTCAGGGGTTGCCTGTCATTGCACCTGGTGGCATGGGAGTCCATGTCATCAGACCGTTGGGTCCTTCAGATAATTTCCAGAGGCTATTTAATCACATTTGTGGTTCTCTCTACACCTTACAAACACCTTCCAGATGTACCACCCATGCAGAGGGAGGCATCAGCACTAGAGGTTTCCAAGCTGCTAAAGAAATGAGCCGTCAAACCCGTCTCCCCAGATCAGTCTGGCTTGGGCATCTGCTCCAGGTTCTTTTTGGTACTAAAAAAGACAGGGGACTTGAGGCCCATTCTGGACCTGTCTACTCTGAACCTGTCAGTTGCCAAAGAGAAGTTCCAGATGGTCACTTTACAGTCCATCCTGCTGTACCTGCAAGAAAGCGACTGGATGTGTTCGTTAGACCTACAGGATGCCTACTATCACATAAAGATGCACAGAAACTCCAGGAGATTTCTCTGTTTCCGGCTAGGAGCCAGTTATCAGTTTTGAGCCCTACCCTTTGGTCTCACCACAGTCCCCAGAGTGTTCACCAAAGTGATGGCAGTAGTAGCTGCTTACCTGAGGCTTCAGGGGATTCGGGTCTACCCTTACCTGGACGATTGGCTCCTTACTTCTCCCACCAACCGTCTACTTTGTTGGACCAGACACTATTTCCTGCATCTTGCACACTATCTAGGGATTACAATCAACACAGCCAAATCTCTTCTGAACCCAGTCCAGGTTATAGAATACATAGGAGCACGGATAGACACGTTACAGACAAAAGTTTTCCTGACCTCAGAGAGAGTACTAAATTTAAGGATGCATGTCTCCTTCATTTACCGATCTCATCTTCCCTCAGCAGAGTCTGTTTTAAGGGCCCTAGGTTCTATGGCAGCGACAATAACACTTCTACCATGCGCTCGATTACATATGCGAGTACTACAGTGGACTGTAGCTGTGCAATGGTCTCTACAGTGGACTCTAGCAGTCCAGTGGTCTTTGTTGAGTCTTCCACTGTCACACTCAATACACATCAGCAGAGTCTGCAGGTCATCCATTTTATGGTGGATGCCATCTTCGGATACCTTGGAAGGATGAACTTTTGTTCCAGCCCCTGCACAAGCCACAGTGACCATGAACGCCTCCCAACTTGGGGGGGGGGGGCATTTTATTCGGGAAGGACGGTCCAAGGCATGTGGTGCCCGATCGAGACCAGTTTGCATACAAACGTTCTGGAGATGAGGGCGGTTCTTTTAGCGTTGCAGGCCCTTCATGCCTTTCTACCTCTGGGAACCATTGCAATCCAGTCAAACAACATGTCCGTGGTCTGGTATATCAACAAACAGGGAGGAACTAGATCTTACCCCCTTTGTTGCGAAGCCATGAAAGTTTGGGAATGGGCGATTTCCATCGGTCGTTTTCTGGTAGCAATGCACATTTCAGGGCCGTCCAACATTCTGGCGGACAAACTAAGCCGGACTATTCTGATGCCTTACGAGTGCTCTCTGAATCCTTCAGTAGTGGAGCAGATCTTTCTAGAGTGGGGGTGGCCTTGCTGCAATCTCTTCTTATCTCCTTCCAACGCGAAGTGCAGCGAGTTCTTTGCTCTGATCCCCTCGCCAGGTGAGTACCCCAGAGATGCTCTAGTCCATGTTTGGCCTCCCAGTCTTCTTTATACTTATCCTCCTGTACCCCTTATTCTGAAGTTCCTACAGAAGGCTTGTCGACTGGGGAGCAGTATGATCCTCATTGCCCCATTTTGGACTTGCCAGGTATGGTTTCCCTTCCTTTGGTCTCATCTTCTAGCTCCTCCTTGGATCCCATTCAGGATCTCATTTCGCACACCTTGAGGGTCCCTCATCCAAATCTGGACAGTCTGAAGCTGACAGCTTGGTTGCTCCCGGTCCCTTAATTGCTAGGACTCCCGGATTGTCATCTTCGGTCAGGTCTATTCTGGTGGCAGCTCATAAGTAGTCCACCAGGAAGATTTATTGCAGCAAATGGAAGAGTTTTTCCGTTTGGGTCTCTCAAAGGAGTTTAGATCCTTTCACGGTTCCCATTCCGGCTATCCTTGACTTTTTGGCAAATATTTTTCAACACGGGGCTAGCTTGTTTACGGTCAAGATTCAACTGGCCGCCATCTCTCATTTTCACGTGGGTGAGAACTCTGCTACTTTGGCCTCTTCCAGATTGTGCAAAGCCTTTATCCAGATTGTGCAAAGCCTTTCTCAAAGGTACCTTTCTCTTACGTCCTCTAGTTAAAGATCCCAACCCCCGTGGGACCTTACTATGGTACTTCAAGCATTAGTTGCTCCTCCATTTGAACCTGCAGCAACCGCAGATCTTACGTTTTTGTCTTGGAAGATATCCTTTCTAATGGCTATCACCTCTGTTAGGAGGGATTCAGAACTTCAGGAGTTGTCTGTCAACGTCCCATACATAGTTTTCCACAAAGACAGGGTTTCTCTTTGTACCAATCCTTCTTTTCTCTCAAAAGTAGCATCGGAGGTTAATATCAATCAAACTATCAGTTTACCTGTTTTCTTTCCAAATTTTACAAACAAAATTGAATACAAGTTACATTTATTCAATGTTCATAGACCATTACAGTTCTATTTGCACAAGACCAAAACATTTCGTAAATCTGACCAGTTGTTTGTGTTTTTTGCTAAACCTTTTTTGGGTAAACCTATTTCCAAGGTAACCATTGCCAGGTGGATCCTCCCTATGTATCCTTCAGATCTACAAGGGGAAAGGTTGGTCTCCTCCGGGTCAGGTTAGAGCTCACTTGTCAAGGTCCATGGCTACTTCTGCAGCTTTTTGGTCAAGAGTATCCTTAGACAACATTTGATGTTCTTCGTGTTTCACTGTTGCAGTCATCACATTTGGGTTATCTGCCTGCAGGTAGCCTTCAGCTGGCCTGAATATCAGCGTCTTCATATTTCTGCATCAGATGCTGTCGCTTCTTCCGGGTCAGGTCGTCAGGGGTATAAAACATGCAGCTGACGCCTTTACATCAGTCCTTCTTGCCGTACTGTGCCCAAAGCAGAAGCAGTTCGCAAGTGCTGGTCAGCCGACTCCTGAAATTTTCGTTTTCGAGTTTCAGACCTGTAACTCTTTCAACTTTTACCGGTTAGAGGTCGCCACAGCAGAACTCTGGTCCTCTCATGATTGGCAGTGGATTTTACGATGCCGAGTTGCTAGCTCGACGCCCAACCTTCAACGAAGGCACGCCCATTCATGCTCGCACCTACCTACATGTCTTTAATGTCACTCGACCGCGGGGAGCCAATGCAGACTCCACACAGAAGGCGCTCCAGCTGAGAATCAAACAGGAGAACCTCTTGCTTTGAGGCAACAACACTAACCGCTGCACCACTGCGGCTTCCTCGAGTTTCAGCCCTGAAGTCTTCAAAAAGATAAGTACCCTGTTGGGGGATCCCTTTTTCTTGCTCTAACCGATGTCAGAAAAAAAAAAACAATTGTCTTGCCTGTGGAAAACAAATACCTCATAGAGATTTAAATTCTTACTGCATCACCTGTTTAGGCCCAGATGACAACGTCCCTCTCTGTCGATTTTGTGCCTTGTTCAATGCCCAAACTATTCGTCGTCGGGCTATTTTTCTAGCTAAATACCTTCGTTGTCAATCCCTGTAATCCGAAATGGCTTTGTTAAGCCATCCGACTACCGATCTTCTGAAAAAACATGAGGATAAAGACAGAGACAGACCGCATAGGTCCAAGGCTGCCGACGATGCTTCCGATAAGCTAGTCGCCAGTCTGCCGGTACTCATTGAGGCGATTTTGCAGCCCCTGATACCTGCTACTGCAGATTCGCAGGCCTCTACTGAGACCCATTTGGAATCCGGTATGCCACAAGATGCTTCTTCGACTATGGAACCTATGGATGTCTCTACCTTGGATGGGTCCGGAGCCGCTGTGCAGGCATCGGCTTCTGAGGGTGTATTCAGGCCTACTGATTTTCATATCAAACAGACGACTTTGTTTCAAGCTCAGAGTACCGAATTCCTCAGGCCTAATGCTTGCACTAAGCCTAGAAAACAGATGACCAAAGCGCATTCTCAGACCCATATGGCTCAAAAACAAATGATTAGAATGGCTGAAGACCTTATTACCTTAATTAGGGGAAGCCAGCCTTCCCCCTCTTAAGAGACCTAGAACGGATTTTCTTTCTGATTCTTCTGATCAGGAATCTGATATCATTGTTTTTCTTTCTGATTCTTCTTTTTAGGAATCTGATATCTCTGTTCCTTCTGTCTACCAGGATTTACCCTTCTCTACTTATGAGGACTGTGATGCAGAGGATTGCTTCTCCTCCAGAAGATTTTTCTTTTGGTTGAAACCTTGCATACCCTTAGGGAGCATTTCCACTGGGAAAGCCAGGATTATTCTCAGTCCAAAAAGAGACTTAGGGAATTTTTAAACCTGCCTCAACACAGGCCTCTAGCTATCCCTCCTGTTCTGGAGATTGTAGATTATGTTTTCTTGTGATCCAGCCTTACCCCAGACACTTTGCCTCCAGTTCCCAGGAAACCTGACAGGTACTACAGAGTAACTGACTCTCTCAAATTCCTTTTCAAGAAACCTACTGCAGATCCAGAGACCATTTCCCAATGTCCAAAAGGCATTAAGGCTACTACTGCCAAAAATCCTACCCTTTCTGATAGGGATTCTAGAGCTTTAGACAGATGGGGTAAGAAGATATATACTTCTGCCACTTTGGCCATTAGGGCTTTAAATTGCCAGTTTCATATGTTAAAGTATCAGCAGCATATTATGGGATTAATTATACATAAAATTATGTTGATTCCTGACTGTGCTGAACACACAGATTTACAACAGTTGATGCATTCTGCTGGCCAAGTAGGTAAACATACTTTGCAATGTGGTTTCAATGCTTTAGAAGCATCTTGCAGTGCTGCTGTCACTGGGTCTGTACTTAGAAGGCATGCTTGGCTTAAGGAACAAAACTTGCCAGATCATGTTAAAGCTAAATTACTGGATGCACCTTTACACCAAGAGCACCTTTTTGGCAACAAAGCAGAATAAGTCCTCAAAGGGATGGAGGAAAAAGCTAAATCTATGCAAACTGTTAATGATTTCTTACAAGTACAGCCACCTCTATTTAGTAGGCATTGGCCTTCAAAGAACTGGTCTTTTCCAGTCCCTCCCAAGCCTTCTCAGTCCAAACCTAGGAGCAGCAGACCACCAAGACTTCAGTCTCAGGCTATGCACAGATCTAAGCAGTGGGGGTGGCCCAACTTCCAAAGCAGGGAGTGGTAAGCCACCCCCCTATGAAAAAATGGCACAATTACTTATCCTTAATTCTACCAAGCCTTGCTCAACTACTTGCTCCCTTAGGAGGAAAGCTCGCCCTGCATGCAAAAAACTGGGAACTCATTACCCAAGACAAATGGGTTTTAAACATAGTTTCCCTAGGATACAGATTCCACTTCCACTCCCTTCCAACCCCAAGTGGATGGCCAGACCTTCCCCCAAACCAGTGTGCGGAGGCCCAAAAACAAGTGGTCTCTCTCCTCAGTATCAGGGCTATTCAGCCTGTTCCAGCAGAACAAGGGACAATGTTTTTGTTCAAGACTGTTCCTGGTTCCCAGAAAAGAAAACTCCTGATGTCCTATCCTGGACCTTTCTATTCTCAATGCCTTTCTGGTGGTTCCAAAACTCAAAATGCTAACTCTTCAGCAGCTTCTTCCTATGTTAGCCAAGGATGCCTGGCTGGCAACTCTAGACTTAAAAGAAGCTTACTTGCACATCCCAATAAGGGAATCCTGAAAAAAATTCCTACGCTTCAGGGCATGCTGCATGCACTATCCGTTCTCTACACTGCCCTTTGGCTTATCTACTGCGCCCAGGGTATTTACAAAGTGCCTAGCTCCTGCCATTGCATTTTGCAGGCAGAAAAATATTCAGATTTACCCATATTTGGACGATTGCCTGATTCAGGCAGAGAGTCAGGACTTGCTATTACAGCACCTGGCATGTGTAAAGAGACTTCTAACTTCACTGGGGTGCACCATCAATGAGAATAATTCACACCTATTACCCTGCCAACAGATTGTATTCCTGGGAGCAAGCTTGAACACAACTTCCCAGATGGCATTTCTCACTCGAGCGAAACAAGTTTATTTGACAACCTACTTCAAACTACTGGCCACAAAAACCCAGCTATCTGCAAGGAAAATCCTGCAAGCCTTGGGGTTCATGACCTCTTGCATTCTGTTAACTCCATATGCAAGACTGCATATGAGGAAACTTCAGTTGTATCTAAAAAGTCTATGGTGTCAACATTCTCATGACCTGGAAACAATGATTGTTATTATCCCTTGTCTAAGGGCAGAGTTCCTTTGGTGGGCAGAGGCCTGCTACCACAACAAGGGACTCCCTTCCACTCTACCCCCTGCTGCCCAAATCCTAACAATAGACACATCAGACTATGCATGGGGGGCTCACATGGCAGGGCAGTGCATTCAGGACAAGTGGAACCCAAAACAGATGCACCTGCATGTCAATCAAAAAGAAATGTTAGCTGTACAGAATGCTCTGACAGCCTTAAGAGACCTTATTCTTCCAGGACAACTATTGGTAAAGACAGACAACACCACAGTTATGTGGGACATAAACAAACAGGGGGGAACCCATTCCTACCCACTCTGCAGTCTAGCCATGGCTCTGTGGAACACAGCCTGGAGCTACCAAGTGAACCTACAAGCTCAATTCCTACCAGACAAACTAAATTCACTGGCAGACGACTTAAGCAGAAATCTCATGGACCCACATAAATGGAAATTGGAACCCAAAATATTCAAGCCCTTTAGGAACAAAATGGGGGACACCAGAGTTAGACCTGTTTGCCTCTCCTCAGAACTACCATTTGAACAAATTATGCACCAAAAGTCCCCACAGTCCAGCTTGGAAAGTGGATGCCCTGTCCTTTACCTGGGAAAGCCTCTCAGTTTATGCCTTTCCCCCTCTCCTCTCGAAGGTTCTACTAAAGATCAAACAGGACAAGCCAAGGACAATACTGATTGCACCAGACTGGCCACACCAGCACTGGTACCCCCTTTTGCACAGTCTGACTGTGCTACAACCTTGGCACCCACCTCAGACCCCTTCCCTGCTGTCCCAGCAGGCGGACCAGATTCTGCAACCTCAGCTTAAAACCCTGAACCTTGCAGCCTGGCTAACTCCTTGACCTCAACTCCAGCAACGTTCAGTAAGCAGGTGCTGGATGTCATTCTTGAGGCAAGGAGGCCTACTACTAGAAAATCCTATTCAGAAAAGTGGAAAAGATACTGTTCCTGGAGCCAGGCTCAGGGGATGGGCACAACGGTGCCCAGCTTACCTAATATTCTAGATTATTTTACAAAAATGCTCCACAAAGGCCTGTCTTTCTTTTCAATTAAGATTCATGCCTCTGCCATATCAGCACATTATAATACTGACCCACCCCTCTTCTCTCAGCCCCTGCTAAAACAATTCCTTAGAGGGGCCAACAATTTAAGACCCCCCCCACAGAAGGGCTCCCACTCCAGCCTGGGACCTTAACTTTGTATTGGAAAAACTCACCCCCCCCCCCTTTGAACCAGCTGCTACAGCAGAATTGGAATTCCTTTCTTGGAAACAGTTTTACTTCTAGCCATCACTTCAGCAAGAAGAGTGTCTGAACTGCAGGCTCTCATGGCAGTGAAACCCTTCATTATCTTCCATGCTGAGAGGGTTTCCCTCAGGACTGATCCATCCTTTATGCCCAAGGTGGTGTCTAGTGTGGCTCTAAACCAGTCCATTCATTTGCCTACTTTTTTTACCTAATCCTCAGAATAAAGGGGAAAGGATACTGCATTCTCTGGACGTACATAGCTTAGATTCTATTTGGACAGGACTAAGCCTCTCAGAAAATCTGACCAGCTGCTAGTTAGCTTTGCTGCAGGGGCAGAGGGGAAGGGCATTTCAAAGCAAACCATTTCCAAATGGGATAGCACATTGCATCCATTTCTGCTACAAACATCATGGAACACCTACCCCACAGGGGATAAGAACACATTCCACCAGGGCTGCATCTACCTCTGCTGCATTTCTCATAGGAGTCCCTACCAGGGACATCCTAGAAGCTGCAACCTGGAGCTCTGTACATACTTTCACCAAGCATTACCACCTGCCTATCTTTTCTAAATCCAGAGCTGGATTTGCCACAGCAGTTTTACAGGGCCTTATTGCTAGCCCTAATGTTCTTTTAACTACCTCCACCCTTCCTTAGCTTTGGGAATCAACCCAAATGTGATGATTGCAATAGTGAAACACAAAGAACATAGTACAGTTGTGTACACTTACCAAAATGTGCGAGTGTATTCACTTTTGCAGTCCTTGTTACCCTCCCTCCAGACCCCTGACTTCTCTTGACTTTTACCTTTCCTCCTTGTTTGGCAAATATTATATCATGTTTATTTGCTTTTTGCTGGGGATGTTCCATACCATATAATTGCTTCCTATTGTGGGGGCACCTGACATCTGGGGCAAGAAAAACTGATGTAATGGCATCGGCTGCATGTTTTATACCCCTGACGACCTGACGTCACGGTAGAAGTGACAGCATCCAACACAGAAATCTGAAGACTCTGGTATTCAGGCCGGGTGAGGGCTACCTGCAGGCAGATAACCCAAATGTGATGACTGCAACAGTGAATACATTTGAACATCTACATTTATGGTAAGTGTACACAACTGTATTTTCTGCGCCTACTCGGTCCTCATCTCGCACCTTTATTTCTCACTACAAACTGGATTTGATTTCTCGAAGGAGAGCATCCTTTGGTTCCGCGATGCTCCGGAATATCCTTCCATGAGGGCCACCCAGATGTTTAGTAGCTGGGGACTCTGTCCCACAGGTTGAAGATCAAATGAAGTAAACTACTTCAGATAAAGAAGTTATGTACTGACCATAATGTTCCATCTGAGTAGTTCAACTTCATTTGTCTTCAACCGTCCCTCACACTTTCCCCCTGGCCTTACCATATGGACAGCACTTGTAGCTAGCTTTTTGTGTGTGTAAGGTGTTTTGGGATCGGGTTGTTCAGTGTAGGGTGCAGCAAACTCGTTCTGAGGATTGGAACCAAAGTGTCACATAGCTCACAACACCAGTGTGCCACCCAATAACAGCCCCTAAGGCTAGACAACGTACCAAACACTTTAGTCATAGGTGACTCTATAGTCACGCACACTGATGTCCCACTCACCAGGCTGAACAAGGAGAAAATTACAGTCAGCTGCCTGTCGGGTGCCAGGATCCGACACATAAAGCATGCACTCAAGTCACTCCACATCAAGTACAAATATGACTCTGTCATTGTCCATGTTGGAGTGAATGACTTGAGACGTACTTCCCTGGACTACATGAAAAGAGACATGGAAGATCTCTCGAATCATGTGGCCTAGGCAGGTATGACTCTAGCCTTGAGTAGTATCCTGCCTTCGCCCAGAATGATACCACAGATATATAGAAGGACAAAATGATTGACTTCAACAATTGGCTAAGCTTCTGGTGTCATTCAAAGTGGATCAAGTATCTGTCTGCCTGGGATGACATGATCGACAGACCATGATGCTTTGCCAGAGATGGTCTGCACCTGTCACCCCTGGGATTCGGGTTACTGGCCAAGGCTCTTGCCACCCCTATAGTGCCTCTTTTAGGCAAAGTTCAAAGGGGCAAAACCACCACCATAACGGGTACAAGCATGCAAAATCTGAAGGTACTGCTACTCAATGCTAGAAGTCTAAACCTCAAAATGCACTCTCTCGAGGCACTCCTAAAAATGGAGAACATAGATATCTGTGCAGTAACTAAGATCTGGTTCAAGACTCCAGAGAGCACCCCCTGCAATACCAGGCTACAACTCTTACCACACTTTTCGGTCACCAAACCAGGACCGAAACACTAAAGGTGGAGGAGTGTCCATATTCACCAAGGATATTCACAACACCAGGCTAGTTGCCCGACACAATGCGTCTGAAATTCTCCAGTTGCAACTAACACTAGCTAAGACTGCAATCCAAACTGTAGCTTCTACAGATCCCCCACCATGCCCCAAGATTCTCACTACACCTTTTTAAACATACTGGAAAATGTTAAGATACAACCAAACACCCTAATACTGGGTGATTTCAACTACCCTGCCATTAACTGGGAAAACTACTCGTGTGCCAACACCTTTGCCCAACGGTTCATGTAATTCATAAATTCCAATGCCCTGGATCAACTAATCCTTAGTCCCACCAGGGGCGCCAATATCCTTGACCTGGTCATTACCAAAATGGTAAATCGATGCTCCACACCTATGGTCACCCCCTCGTTGGTCAGGTCTGACCATAAGCTAATCACCATTGACATCCGCATCCCCCCAGTAAGGAAACCTCCGTAAAAAACTTCTCCAAAGCCAACTTCATGCTACTCAAGTCAGAAGTGACAAACTTCATGACAACCCATGCAGACGGGAACTGAAAGTTCGACTGCTGAATCCTACATTAAGGCACTGTACGAGCACATCCACTCGTGCATGAATCGTGCCATCCCCAATAGAACCAGGATGCTCTCCTCCAAAAAAAGGAAGCCAGTCTGGTGGTCCATTGCCATAAACAAACTTTATAACAAAAGGAAGAAATTGTTGCAGAAAAGAGGAAAATCCCAGGATGCAATAAACTCCCTTACCAGCCTCAGTAAAAAGCTGAGATCCCTCATAAAATCCTCCAAAGCTAGTTACGAAAATAAAATTGCCAAAGATTCCAAAAACAACCACAAGGCATTCTATAGGTATGTCAGGAATCTAAATGGCAATGCTCGGATCTGCTCTGAACTACAACAGAATGGCATTAAATATACTGATCCCAAGGATATTACCAATATCCTGGCAGATTGATTCAGTGCAAACTTCACCCCCCTGTCACCCCCTAAAGGGCCCATCTCAATACTGAAAGATTGCCAAATTCCAGTAATAACGGCCACACAGGTAAAAAATGTACTCTCGAAAGCTAAGAATACAGCATCCATGGGACCAGACGACATTCCAGGCTGTGTACTACGTGAACTACAAAATGAACTGGCACCTCACCTAAGTGTCATGTTTAATCATAGCCTCACCTCAGGCTTTGCGCCCACTGAGTGGCGCACAGCTACAGTTATCGCACTCCACAAGAGAGAGATCCACCTTGGATCCTGGGAACTACCGCCCGATCAGTCTGATGAGCCTGATCTGCAAGGCCATTGAACGTATTATCATGGAACTTATAAACAAAGACATTGGCAACCTTCAAACACTGGACCCCATGCAGTTTGGGTTCATGAAGGGCCGATCTTGTCTCCTGAACCTGATTGACTTCTTCAAATCAGTATCCAGAGCCATGGACAAGGGTAAGGTGGTCCACACAGCCTGTCTGAACCTCACCAAGGCCTTCGACACAATCCCCCACTCTGGGATCATAGATAAACTTACTAAGCTGGGCATTAATCCCTCCGTCACTCGATGGGTTGCCAATTGGCTTGCTGACAGAACCCACACTAAAACTAGCAGACTCCAAATCCTTCTCCAGACAAGTGGAGTACCTCAGGAATCAGTCCTGGGACTGCTCTTGTTTGGCATCTACTTCTCTGAAGTACAGGCCAACACTAAGGGACTCTGGCTAACAAAGTTCGCAGATTACTGCATACTGGGAGCCATTATTAAATCCCCAAATGATGTGGATATTCTACAAAAGGGCCTTACAGAAACAGATGCTTGGTGCCAGAGCCATGGGCTCAAGCTTAATGCCAAAAAATGTATAGTTATCCCCTTTGGGAAAAAAACATGTACCCGTGAATTACCACATAGGTGGCAGTACACTAAACACCGAAAGTGTGATGAGACTTAGGCACACAGGTGGACAGTTGTCTCCCTTTCAATAACCACATCTCCACAACAGTTAGGAAATCCTTCTATGTGGCACACCTCATCACTAAGAGCTTTTCATCCAG